>NC_083314.1:116797152-117014344 GCF_963455315.2 Globicephala melas
GATCTACTCATTACTACATATCCGTGGCTACAACAACAAAAATTGCATGTGGATGTTACACATGGTAACAGAGATCTTTGTACTAGAAAAAACGTGAAATGTGAGTTGTAAGTCACAGTAGGTTAATAGAAGACTATTAGCTCTGATTTTTTTCTTTTTCTTATAGAACCTTTTAATTACTGCATTTCTAATGTACTTCTCTTTGCCAGTAGTTCTCTTTTTTTATTTTTCTATTAATGGTTCCTAAGGTACATCCTATAAATTACCCCTTTCTTTTCCCTCTCCCTCTTCTCTTTAAAAAATTCTGGGAAAGAGAGAGAAAAAGTGAACTGTAATTTTAAGTAACTCCTTTGGATTAGTTCATGGTGTCTTTAAAAAAAAAAAAAAAAAATCTCTGTCATTAGCACTGTGCTTTCCTGCCCCCATTCTTACACATGTCAATGTATCAGCTGCAGCCATTGCTGCCGGCCTGCCGTTTTTTCTATTAAGGCACCAACTCTAGACAAACAAGCCCTCTCCATTCATTCCCTACATTCTTTACTTCTTTAACTTGTTCTAATTCCATGTTTCTTCTAAGGACCCTCAATTTCAAAACCCTTCATTAGGCTGGTCAAAAGTACTTCAATCTTTCTGTTTCCTTTTACTCTGCAAAAGGCTAGCTTTCTCCTCAGACCCATTTGTTCAGTTTTGTCTCTTAACTCCCTTAACTCTTACATCACTCTTCTGCAAGGACAGTGGCTTTTTACTTATTTATTTATTTTAAAAATTCTCTAAGCCCTGTTCCTCTTTTCTTTAATATGCTCCTGGAAATCTCACCTCTAGATTAAGTAGAAGAGATAAGTGTTACTACTGAACTTGCTAAACAACTTAAAAGATGACTTTAGGTCTTAACATTTGACAAAGTGGCAAGAAATCACAATTCAGAAATCCTTGGAAAAGCAATTACTTGGGGGCAGAAAAGGAAAAAAAAAAAAAATCTCGGTAACAGTGCCTCCAGGGCAAATAATTAAGTATAAGAAGAATAAAATGTTTTCTTGTAACGATAAAGACATTCATTCATTTATTCATTCATTCATACCATAAATAACCCTGATCCCCTACTATTCTAGGGCTATAATAATAATAATGATCCTAACAATAAAATATCCTCTTCCTGGAGTGTTCATTTTTGAAATGTTATTTTTTGTTGCATTCTTTGCTTCCATTCTTAACTCTTCACATGAAGCTATTCAAAGTCAAAAGGTACAAACAAGACATCAAGCACTTGATTTTAAGTGTTGAATTCAATGCCATCTCTCTCAAAATCTTCAACCAGTGTAGTTTAAAGTATGATAATAAAGGGATGGATATAAAAAGTGAAATGTTTTCATCTCTCTTTTCCCTCCCTGACTTTTTCCACTAGTAGAAGAAAGTGTAAGTGTTTGGCAATATGAAGAAGAGAGAGAGAGCAATATATTGGATAGCAAATCTTTAGTGAGTGAAGTTGTTTATGACTCCTAAGGAAACTGCATTTAAATAGCTAATTATGATTCATATGATTTTACAGATTTGGTTTGAAACTATCTTTTTTATGCTCAATGAACTAGGTAGCTAGGTAGGGAACATATTATTCCCAGTTTAAAAGAGAAAAAAAAGTTAAAAAAATTGCACAGCTAGGAGACAAGGGCGGGATTGAGGCTAAAACATAGGCTTCCCAAATCCTGGCCCAATTTTTTTTTTCCATTATAATACATATATCTGTCTTTTAAAAATGCATATGCTAATGTAAACCCACGGCAGTGAAACTTCAGTCTTTTGTCAAACAAACAGTAAAATATACACCACATTCATAGTTAGCTTATGTTTTATATATTTCACAGATAATAAGATATTTGAAAACAAATTAAATTTTTATCAAAATCCTTGGCAACGTTTGCACTTTCCTTTTGTGTGTTCAATTTTTTGATAAAATTTTAATATATATATTTTATATTACAGTAGCAAAAGAGCATGTATACTTTGATTTCAAAGTGAAGTGAATTTTGAAATTCTGAGGCATGGCTCTGACATCAAAGATATTCAAATAATCACCACACTGATAACACTAACTTGATTGAATATTGCAGTCCTCTTGGTTAGAAATATTTAAAAGTTGTCTTCAGTTGATTTCTCTTACTTAGAAAAATATAGCTTCTAAGGGGAATTCAGTCAGGGGCTATTAGTGTGTTAGCTTTTAGAGAAAAAGTAGATAGCTTGTGTAAAATTCACATGTACCTTTAAATTTTAAGAGCAAAAGATCCCAAGACTTGTAAGAAGTAAAGGTAGTACTCAATGACATTTAATTGACTATATCCAATTATTATGTTCTGCTTATGATGAGTATGATCATTACTATGTTAAAGTTGATCTCAGGATATGGATCTTGAAATGCAAAACCTACATCTCCCTGAACTAAGTGTCCCAATGGTTAGCACTCAAAACGCTCAAGTATACTGCCCAAAATGTCTGTCTTCTAAAGGTGAGTCTAAATTCCAAGGAAATCATAAGATTATTTTTTGGGTTTTTTTTTCCCCTTATAATATATCTTTCTTTATCACTGGTTCCTTTTTTTTCCATTTCCTGTGTCTGTTTTGACTTCATTCTTCAACTTCATTTCACTCTAATTTTCTTTACCCTTATTCTAGAACCAGTCACTTTTCTTAGAATTCTCTTGTACCATCTTCACCTGAAATGAGCCTCTATCCTATAGTACACAAAAGGGTGCGAGACTACTCAGTGTACTGAAAACATAACGCTCTGGCTTATATATTTTTTCCATATGAAGCCTTTCTTTCTGTGGTAATAAAAACCTTTAACCATGTCCTCCATTCTGTTCTATAAGCCATCACCCTGCTTTTCCACACTCAACTTGCAGGTTTTGACCCTCCTTCTCTATTACTTTCTTTGAGATCTGAACCTTGTTCATCCCTTTTGCTATATTGCATGCCTTTCTCCTCTCAAAAGCCCCCTACTTCTGTTCATAGCAGCTGATCCTCTGGATATCTCATCTAGGGAGGGCATGTAGAGAAGAATGCCCACCAAATGGTTTAACTTTCAACTACTAAATGTGAATGTTGACTAGAGCTCCTAGTGGTTAAGTCTGTATAGTACAGACAGTAAGCACTATGGGGGCTCAAAAGCTTTGAGTCATGTCCCTGTGTTTGTCTGGACTCTGTATCTGTGTCTGAATAACCATGTGCTTGTCCCAACCTTGTTAGGATTATTCAATGCAATCATTCAGGCCAAAAGGTATTAAAATTGTAACAGAAATATTGCCAAGCCTAGTGTTTGACTTAGCTTCACAAAAATAACAAAAATTAAAAGTTGGTTTTAAGTTATACTGTGTTAATGGCTACTACTCGGGGCTCAAAAATAACTTGCCACGTCGACATGGCTACTAAACACACTAGAAATCCTATTCAAGGGTGTCGGAAACTCACTGTGCTTTGTCTTGATTAAAATAAACCTTAAAGTAGATATGCATCCAGTAGTACTATGTACTCAGTAGGCATTTAATAAACACTCAAAATAATGAGAATTTTGTCAGAATTATTTGCAGGAAAAATGCAAAGAGTGACTACATTCTTTTCTTTAAAGTGACTTCACCTTAAGAGTTCCCCTGTTGAGAAGCACTATAACCTGGTTGAGCTTTTCTTGGTATGTTGAGCAGAGCAGCGGTGCCCAAACTTTTTGTCACCAGGGACCGGTTTCGTGGAAGATAATTTTTCCACAGATAGGGGGTGGGGGTGGGGGGATGGTTCAGGAGGTAATGCCAGCAATGGGGAGCGGCAGTTTATGAAGCTTCACTGGCTCACCCGCCACTCACCTCCTGCTGTGCGGCCCGGTTCCTAACAGGCTGTGGACCGGTACGGGTCCACGGCCCGGGGGTTGGGGACCCCTGGAGTAGAGAGAGTCTTAGCTTGATATTCTAGGACTTCTGATGAAGTTAGTTCTGTTTACCTGCTTTATTTATCCATCAGTAGTTACCAATCACCTCTAACAGGTTAGGCTCATTTCCTACTTTTCTCTGCCTCCCATAGGGCAGGGCTGGGGTAGAGAAGAGATTTGTTCACATTATGTCCTAATATAAACAGATAATAAGACTTTACCCTGGTTCTTTCTCACTTCTCCAGGTCAGGGCATTTTTTGAGTGAGCTGACGATTTTGTGTCTTAAGTTAGAGGAAATGGGTTGATTCTCTATCAAACCATTAATAACTTATTGAGCACTCGTTATATGCCAGGACTAATTGTAGATGGTTACATGAATGATTTCATATTTAGCCTCCCAACACATCTATCCCCTTTTCA
Organism: Globicephala melas; assembly: GCF_963455315.2. Classification (NCBI taxonomy): domain Eukaryota; kingdom Metazoa; phylum Chordata; class Mammalia; order Artiodactyla; family Delphinidae; genus Globicephala; species Globicephala melas. The sequence goes on from NC_083314.1 coordinate 116,801,480, forward strand.
CAGAAACTGAGGCACCCATCAGTTAAAATAATTTGCCTAAGGTCTTGCAGCAAGTGGTGGAGCCAGGGATGGATTTGCACCCTGCAATTTTACTGGAGAGACTGCACTCTCAACAAGTAAGGTTGCCCTAGAATAACTGAGTTAATTAATTCAACTCGTTGTGTGAGGTTGTGGTTTTGTTTTGTTTTCTGTCTGCTAGGCTTGCTTCACTGGATTGGTTCACACTGAATAGATTGCCTTGTCTACAGTTGCCAGCACAAAAGGTCTTTTTGTGAAGCTCTTTCTCTTGGCCTGATTATTCCAAAAGCAAAAGCACCAGCATTATCAGGAGGGCACTAAGCCACTGGTGTCTGGGGCAGCAGGCATAGAGAAGCACCCGGTGGAATGAGTGACAGCAGAAGTAGCCCAAGTCCTGCCAGTTGGAGCCCTATAACCAGGTTAAATTGTTGTGAAGATAGAATCTAGAGAAATGATCACTTAGGTCACTAGTTTAAAGATCCCAGGTAAACAGCACAGAGTTCAGGGCCTAAGGTGAGGCCAAGACAACACAAAGAAAATGAGGTCAGAAACACAGGTGTTGGAATGCCAGAATGCATCAGGAAAACAGGGGTAGAAAAATCACAGCACGTTTAGTCTCACTATGTAGAATGGGGAAAGGTCAAACTGCTAGATGAGTAACAGAAAGAAGAGTATCCCACTGCACTTGGTGGGTCTCTTCTGCAGCTCACCCTAACTGCCATGTGTCTAGCCTGCCTACGTTTTCTGTAAGGTCCTGACAGTGGACACCATGAGTATAATCAGTTTCAGCTTTAGGTACCTAAACTGGTGGAGCTACCACTGGACTTTTGTGGAAAGGTTTCATTTTCCACTCTGTTGTTTGATTAGCCTTCCCTGTGTTGGGCTGTCCCTATTGAGGGAGAATCCCATTGAGACTGAAGAGCTTCTGTGATCTGTCTTAGCAGACTGTTTCAAATGTTGACCTCTAACCTGGGTTTCAGTTTGTTCTCAAGTCTTTAGTTATATCCAGTGTATCAAGGGATAGTTTGATAATTTCAACAATAATATTTTATGGGGTTATGGAATTTGGACATCTTCTAGTTTTTGCAGCTATAAATAAACAAAGATAAACATTATTTAAATTTTTTGTTGTTGTTTTTCTTCAGTTTTATTGAGATATAATTGACATATAGCACTGTATAAGTTTAAGGTGTACAGCATAATGATTTGACTTATATGAATCATGAAGTGATTATCACAATAAGTTTAGTGAACATCAGTCACTTCATATAGATAAAAAACTACAGAAATAGAAAAACAATTTTTTTCTTGTGATGAGAACTCTTAGGATTTACTCTCTTAAAACTCTCATATGTAGGGCTTCCCTGGTGGCTCAGTGGTTGAGAGTCCGCCTGCCGATGCGGGGGACATGGGTTCGTGCCCCGGTCCGGGAAGATCCCACGTGCCGCAGAGCGGCTGGGCGCGTGAGCCATGGCCGCTGAGCCTGCGCCATGGCCGCTGAGCCTGCGCGCCCGGAGCCTCTGCTCCGCAACGGGAGAGGCCACAACAGTGAAAGGCCCCGTACCGCAAAAAACAAACAAACAAAAAAAAACTTTCATATGTAACATAGAGCAGTGTTAATTATATTTATCATGTTGTACATTGGATCCCTGGTATTTATCTTATAACTTGATGTTTGTACATTCTGACCGCCTTCATCTCATTCCCCTTCCCCTACCCCCCACCTCTGGTAATCACAAATCTGATCTTTTTTCCTATGAGTTTGTTTTTTTGAATACAGTAGACATACAACATTGTTAGTTCCTGGTATAAAACATAGTGATTTGGTACTTCTATACGTTTCAGAATGATCACCATGTTAAGTCCAGTTACGATATGTCACCATAGAAGGATATTACATAGTTATTGACTATATTTCCCACATTGTACATTTCATACCTGTGACATTTACTTTGCAACTGGAAGTCTGTACCTCTTAATCTCCTTCACTTTTTTCTTTCCTCTCCCCATGTCCTTCCCCTCTGGAAACTACCTATTTGTTTTCTGTATCTATAACTCTGTTTTTGTTTTGTTATATTTGTTTGTTTTGTTTTTTAGATTCCACATATAAGTGAAACCATATAGTATTTGTCTTCCTCTGTCTTATTTCACTTAGCAATAATACCCTCTAGGTCCATCTAAATGTTACAAAAGGCAAGAACTTGGGTTGTTTCTTTGCTACTGTAAATAGTGCTGCAATAAACAGAGAGGTGCATGTATCTTTTCTATTTAATGTTTTTGTTTTCTTCATATAAATACCCAAGAGTGGGTATTTATATAACTATAAATAAATACAGATATACATTGTTTTAATTTTAAAGGCCAGACCCAAAAGGTTCTGCTTTCTCAGGATAGCTCTAGAAGTTACATGGCTAGTATCCTGCTGGGTGTTTAGTGAACTTCTACTTGTGCACTCAGATCATGTTGACAGTATTATAGTCTCTTGAGGAGATGGAAAATAAATGTATTCCCTGAGCTTGAAGTACATAAATATATGAAAATATCTAAGCTATAGAAATATTTCTTCTTTCATAGTTCAGACTTATATGTTAGAAAAACTGGGCTCCATCAACACGACAAAATTATCAGTTGGAACTTTGGTGAAGAGTTGAGATTGAGGGAGTCTTTCTAGAGCTACAAATGGGGAAGAGGAAAACCTTATAAATGGATGGGGCAAGAATGCTCACATAAAACTCCACAGGCTGTCTCTATCTTTATTCCTTATCTGCTTGTCCTCAGTGACCACTTATTCTCTGTTCATGATACTCACAGTCCAGAACAATAAAGAAGCAACCAGGAATCAGATTGCAGTTACTAGGTACAGAGATCTGAATCTAAGGCAAAACCAAGCTTGCAAACTGAATATGACACTTTAGACCCATGTCAAGAAAGAACACATTCCTGCCCGACAATGAAATTACTGTAGGAGAGATTGGGTTTAGCAGAGCCTTGAGGAAAGAAAGAAATCATAGGAACCCCAACTGATATAGGATAGTTAGAAGAGAAGGGTAATCTTATCCCTCTGCCTTAGTGATGGGATGATGCTGGGGCAAACCATTCCCTATAATATCAAGGACAAATACCTCTTCTATCTGCCTCTTGCTCTTCTCTATAAGTACCTCCATGAATCACTGCCTAAGCTCAATAAATTGAGCACCTTCAGCACAAAATCTCTAATTCATTATTGCTCCAAGATACTCATATCTACCAGTTCCATGCAGCATAGTGGAATGACCACAATATGTAGTCAAACTGATAGTTTGAATCCTGACTTTGATATTTACTATCTGTGCCTCCTGGGGAAGTTTAGCTAGACCCCTTTAAACCTCAGTTTCTCACTTCAAAATGGGCCAAATGGTACCTATCTCACATGGATGATTAGAGGATTTCTGAGATAATATATACCTAGTATATTGCCTTGCACCTGGAAGTCATCAGTGCATGGGAGCTGTGTTTATTATTTCCCTGTACGAATACCTGTATTCATTTCTTAAGGCTGCTGCAAAAAATAATCACAAATAGGTGGCTTAAAATAACAGAAATTTATTCTCTCACAGTTCTGGAGGTGAGAAGTCCAAAATCAAGCTGTCAGCAGGGTTGGTGTCTTCTAGAGACTCAGGGAGAATCTGCCCCATGCTTCTCTCCTAGCTTCCGAGGCTGCTAGCAATCTTTGGTGCTCCTTGACTTGCAGACACATGTCTGCAATGTCTTCACATTGCCTTCCTCTCTGGGTCTCTGTATGTTTTCTCCTTTTCTGTTACTTATAGGGACACCCATCATTGGATTTAGTGCCCACTCTAATTCAGGATGATCTCCTCTAGGGATCTTTACATTAATTATATCTATAAGGATCCTTATTCCAAAAAAGTTCACATTCAGAGGTTCCAAGTGGACATATCTATTGGGGGGACAGTGTTCAACCCACTACAAAACATGTCATTAGCTGAACTGTCACCCCCTCAAAATTCATATGTGATGCCCTAACCCTCAACATCTCCAAATGTGACTGTACTTGGAAATAGGGCCTTCCAAGAGGTAATTAAATTAAAATGAGGCCATTAGTATGAGCCCTAATTTAGTCTGACTTGTATTTTTATAAGAAGAGGTAATTTGAACACAGAGAGAAACACCAGGCATGCACAGGGGAAAGGACAGATTGTGTGAGGGCACAGTGAAAAGGTGGCCATCTGCTAGCCAAGGAGAGAGATCTCAGTAGAAACCAAACCTGCTGACACCTTGATCTTGGACTTCCAGCCTCCAGAACTGTGAGAAAATAAATTTCTGCTGTTTAAGCTACCCAGTCTGTGGTATTTTTTTATGGCCACACTAACAGACTAATACAACACACAAAATTAATGACTGGCTTGTTTTATTTAGTGTCTTTTTTTAGGTGTCCAGCAGCTTATACACGGAATCTGATTCCTTACAGTGCAGTTATGAACACTGTGTTTGCCTTGGCCTTATAATGTGAGGGGAGTTCACTTTCGCTCCTACTCTGATACTACTTAGTACACCAGGCAGTGTCACCTTACTGACCTTCTATTTGATTTCATAGTTAAATTTAGTGAAATATAATGAATATAGTCAAGTTCCTGAAAACTGAAATTCTATAGTATCTCAGACCATCATAATGAATATTATGGTTATTGTGAAATCTAGAAGGTACAAAGGATTTAGATTAAAGAGTACTAGAAGTTTCTTTGAAATAAAAGCCCAGGAAATTCCCTGGTGGTCCAGTGCTTGAGACTCTGCACTTCCATTGCAGGAGGCCCAGGTTCAATCCCTGGTTGAGGAACTAAGTCCCGCAAGCCGTGTAGAGTGGCCAAAAAAAAAAATTATTGTAACATACCTTTTCCTCTTGTAAGTTAAATGTAAAAAACATCTGGTTAATTGAAAAATTTGGCTAATGAAGTAAAATAAAATTCCTAAGATATATACATGATATTCTATTCCATTTCAACTTAAGAGCCATTTTACTTGCATGTTAAGTCACCTATTCTACCATATTCCACTAGCAAATTCTAAAAGTTAGGCTTCATTAGAATGAAGCATTGTATCTTTTAATTTATGGGCTTAAAAAAATCCTAAACTCCTAAGTGTCATCTTTTTAAACTAGCTTATGATTAGCACGCCTGTTATTATAGTTCATCGTTTTATTGCTTTTGTAAAGAGCTCTGGGATTTTTATGAAGGTGCTACGCTTATAGTATATTTTTAATCACCATTTCACTTATTGTTGTATTTGTCATTAAAAACAGCACATCTGGGCTTCCTGGTGGCGCAGTGGTTGAGAGTCCGCCTGCCGATGCGGGGGACGCGGGTTCGTGCCCCGGTCTGGGAGGATCCCTCATGCTGCGGAGTGGCTGGGCCCGTGAGCCATGGCCGCTGGGCCTGCGCGTCCGGAGCCTGTGCTCCGCAACGGGAGAGGCCACAACAGTGAGAGGCCCGCGTACCGCAAAAAAAAAAAAAGCACATCTGTGAGCCTATGCTGGCATTCAGATAATACACATAAACAACTAGCAGGAAATATTAGTAATGATATTGGCAAACTCCAAGGCAGAAAGCAAGAATGACAGAGTTAAAGAATCATATAGTTCTCTCAACCTTTTCTCTGACAAGTATAATTTCAAGTATTTTTATTGTTGAGATATTCTCTGATGTATTTCTTATGACTGGCATACCTAGAGATTTTAGGGCAATACATCAATTAGTGCTCAGGGGTGGATCTCCCATTGTTCTCTCTTAACAATAGTTGGAGCAGGTAACATCCCTTTTCTCTGTGTCTACTTCAACCTGCTCCAAGGTCAAGATAATAAATATGTGATCCACCACACAGCTGCCTTTGAAAATATATGGATTTCTCACAGTTACTGTAATCTACATGTTCCTTTACTATGTTAACAGAATAAATAGGTTACTGAGAAAAACAAGGGAAATGGCTAGTGATACTGTAGTCTTTATGGCTAACACGTGAGCATTGGAACAATACTTGATAGTATCATGATTCAACTGCCTTGAACAGATTGTGTTGATCTAGACCATAAGCTCTACAGGGCCTGAGTCTCTCCCTTATGCCATTGTATCCCAAATGCTTATTAGCACAGTGCCAGGCACCCAGGAGGTGATCAATAAATGATTTTAATAGGTGAATTACTGGATAAGCAAACTGCAATGTTTGTCACCACTCTTCATTAGGAAAAATATATTACATAGTTGCTTAGTCAACAGTAATAAATGGTACAGATCCCTTTCTGGCGAAATTAAAACAAGAAGCAAAAAACACATAAGCCATGTTGCCTAAGGCTCAAGCAAAGCATTATCAAGGTGCAGAGACAGGAGCAAGCACACTCACATCTGTGAAATAAGGAAGTAACAGCAATCATATATATACACACACACACACATATATATATATATATATATCACAAAGCATAAAGAATTTCAAACTGAATATATAAGCATAGTATATATATATATATATATATATATATGCTGTACCAAAAAGAAAAAGATGATAGAACATTTGAAATCTTACTTGGGACGTCTCTAGAGGAAGTGCAAAATCAAATGGAGTTTATGGTGAAAAGTTCTTGGAGGAAGTAAGTTTTGAATAAAATTTTGAAGGAGGTGAGAGTTCTCATTTGGTAAAGAGAACTACAAAATTGATAGATTAGGAAGCCACTGGAGGAACTTGAAAAGCCTAATGGAATTGAGGGAAAAAATTACGTGGGGAAATTTTCTAATGAACTCACCTGACATAGAAACATTTAAACAGGAAATTTTGATATAGGATAAGCACAAATGTTCTAAGAATGTATTAAACATAATACACTGGTTCATTTCTGTAAATAATATTCTTGGGCCCTAGCAGGAGAGAGGCTGGCTTAGATAATGGCTTCCTGAAGTCAAATTGTTGTACTTGCCCACACAAGCCTAGTTAATAATCTTTCAAAATCTAACCACCTGTGAGTGAGATGTTGTGGAAGTAGTAATAAATAAACTGTTTTACTGCACCTCAGGGAAATACACTCATAATTTTACCCTACCTGAATCATGGGGAGGTAATTGTGATACTTTAGACATGGTTTTCTATAAAATCACAGGCTTTGTCTATATGCATTAGGTGAAGTAGAGAATCAAGTCAATCAATAATATAAAGTAAAGAATAAAACAACAAAACAAAACTCTTCCCTCAATTATCTGAATCATTAATGTGAGTTTTGTAAAGAGTAAATTTTCTAGACTAGGGGTTCTCATCTTGTTTGAAGAAAGATAAGCACTATCTGTTGACCAAATACCTAGCATTTTTTGCACTTATTGTTTGAATAAGTGTTATTATATTAGTTATAATATAGTGTTATATTAGTAAATCAAAATTTCATTTATAAATTTTTTTACCTCAAATATAGCACAAAGTGCTGCTTCTGTGGATACGGGAGCAGTTCTCAGAGAAGAGGGGTTGGTTAAGGTAGTTTAAAGTGTTTCAAAAGGTGTTCCAGGTTTTGGCTATTGTATGTGTTTTTTTTCCAAACAAAACTGAAAGTGGAATTCTTCAGCTGTTTTCTGGTGTAACACAACTCTTCTAGCTGGAAAAGTTTAGGGGTCACCGAGCTAGACAATTGCTTGGATCTGTGCTGACAGTTGCGACTTTCTAGGATCACAGGATTAAAGAGCATCTCAGCAGATTTGACATCTTTGGCTGTCTCTGTGACTGATGCTCATCACAGTGGCCAGAATCATGATGCGACTATATCCCCATCAGTCATTAAGGAAGGCTGTCATTTCACGCATGACACTACAATTTGAGGGCATATCTGAGTAGGGGAAGCAATGAAACTGCAACATGGCCAATCCCATAAATTTAGCCATTTTTCATATATTACACGATTTAAAGTATATGGCCAGAGTGATGGATATTAATGAAGGAGATGGCTTGATTTAGATAGTTTATTGTTCACAGGTGTAACTTAAATCTACTTTATTTTCTTTGTACTCAAATTAACCCTAGTTAGGACTAGGAAAATTAACTGTCAGATATAACTTAAATAAGAAGGAGAAAATGATTTAGCTTACCCTGTTACAGATTTAGATTACAACAATTTAAGGGGGGGGGAATATAAAATTTATGAAATGCAAAGAAAATGAAAATATTGAAGAAATACACTCATCACCAAATCACTAGTTCAGATGAATCATTTTGCTTAGTATAGAGAGCACAGTTAATAATGGACTGTCTCCAAAAATGCTTCAGATGTGGCATTGCAAAGGGTAGCTCTGTTTATTTATTTAATTTTTGCAAAGTCAGATAATTTTGAGAAAAACAGTACTGCAATAAAGTATTAAAATTGCTAGATACAGCATCCCAGTTAAAAATAACTACAAATAGGAACCTATTCTTGGTAGAACAAAAAATAAACTTAAAACAAAAATGTGTTTTTGTGGAATCAAGATCTCTGACATGGACAAATGGCAAAACACTTAAGTTGAAAAATAAATAGAGAGAAGTCTAGTTATAGAATTAAACTAGATTTAAAAAAAACCCTGAGTATCATAAATGATTTTTAAACTGGTGATGATTGGAAGATTTTATTAGATTGTATACTCAGCTTAGTGTATTATTACATAATAGGAGCCACTTTCTACCTATATTTGTATCCAGCATCTAACGAGTACAGGCACAATGTGACATACGCCTTTTTGGATGTTTACCAATCCTAACTCTCTTCTTTGAAAAATAGCCAAATGGCTAGTAAGCCCCATATTTGAACTAGGTGGTTCTTCTTTGTCATCATAGCAGGTTGGACTGGGGGCAGATGGAAGAGAGATACCTGTCCCAAGACGGGTGGATGTGATTCTCTCTCTAGAGAATGTGGAACTAGAGCACAGTTAATTAAGTGCTGAAATAGGAAAAGGTTGCAAAGCCAGTGCAGGGCCATGTTTGGGCATGTGCATGTGGTAAAGCAGAGGAAGTGACTTGAGTGAGAGAGAGGAAGAGAGAGACAGAGATAGAGAGAGAGAGACACTAAGGTACAAGAGCAAGAGAGGAAAGGGGTGAAAGCAAGAGAAAAGCAGATGCTCAGTGAAATATACAGCCCCCATGAAATGTTCTTATTCTGCATGTCCACATGAGGTTTGACGGGAGCCCCCAACCTTGGCTTCTTTGAGTTGTCCCTATAGTTTTGTTTTGTTTTGTTTTTGCAGTACGCGGGCCTCTCACTGTTGTGGCCTCTCCCGTTGCGGAGCACAGGCTCCGGACGCGCAGGCTCAGCGGCCATGGCTCACGGGCCCAGCCGCTCCGCCGCATGTGGGATCTTCCCGGAGCGGGGCACGAACCCGTGTCCCCCGCATCGGCAGGCGGACTCTCAACCACTGTGCCACCAGGGAAGCCCTCCCTATAGTTTTTATAATGAACTTCTATTGTGCTTAAGTATTAGGCTATGAGTTAAATTTAGGTCCTGGAGAAAAGATAAAGTTCTGCAGAAGTTAGGGGGACAGCTAAATATGAGGAAGAGTCATCACATTTCCCTTCTTTTAGGTTTCTCTGTCTGGTGATTTATTAAAATGCAATACCAGCACTTACAGGCTCTTTATATGTTATGATATAATAATGAGGTAAAGTATGCTTAGTAACTTCTCTAAGTCATATGGTTTCTGAGAAGACTGGAATATGATTTCTAAACACATAATCCTCCAACAAGATTTTGCTTAGTCAAAACTTTAAGATTTTGAGACATTCAGCTAAAATTAGGCTACAAATTTCTTACTCTATAGAATGTGTTTTTGCCTAAGTAAGCATGATTTGACGCAATTTGTACTTCTGGTAGAAATAAAGAAGTTAGAACAAAAACAGTAATGAGATGCCATCTTCTGTCTCCAAAACTGAAAAAAAAAAATCCTGGAGTTCATGAGGGTGTAGGGAAATGGTCCATCTCATATTTTGTTGTTTGAATTATAATGGGAAGTATATCAATACTCATTCATTCAACAAACGTTTATTGAATGTATTCTAGATGTCAGACACTATTCTAGTTACTAGAATTCAGCAGTGAACAAAACAAAGATCTCCGCCTGCATGAAACTGACAGTTTTCAAAATGTTTAAAAATACACATATCCATTTAACCTAGAAAGGAATAACTACAGCAGTAGCATTTTCTTAAGAAAAATGCATTAAGTACTCACACACATTATTTAAGTGGAAAGAAATATATATTAAAACATTAATGGTAGTTATCTCTGTATGATGGAATTATAGATTCTTTTTCTTTTATTATGTTCTCATATTTCTAAATTTTCTGTAACAAACCTGTATTAATTTGATATCTTTTGCTGCCAGCTTACGATACATGATGTTTTACAATTTCACAGGTTTAAAATTGAGAATTATAAGCTCAGTGAGGGCAGGAACCTGTGTGTCTTGGAAACTTAGTTGAATCAATAAATGTGTCTGTGTGAAAAAGAAAATTTTCATACTTCAGGCCAAGGAGTACATTGTATTGCAATTATCACTGTGCCTGCTTGACATTAACAATACCTATAAGCTGATTAATACTTTTGTCACTTCAGTTATTTGGATTGAAAATGACACATGAATTTTAACTTAAATTTGGATCCATATGTGTTGTTTAAAATGTCCTTTGAGGGAATTCCCAGGCGGTCCAGTGGTTAGGACTCTGTGCTCTCACTGCCGAGGGCCGGGGTTCAATCCAACAGCTGTGTGGCATGGCCAAAAAAAAAATAAATAAATAAAATAAAGTAAAATAAAATAAAATAAAATATCCTTTGAAAAGATGAGTACAGTGTACATAAAAGAGAATTCAATTAAAGGTGGATTCCTAACAATAGCTAGAGATGGATTCTCATTCAAGCCTGAACAGTTATGTGTCCAAAGGTCCTCTGTATGCATTTTTGTTTTGTTTTGTTTTGTTTTGTGTTGTTTGCGGTACGCGGGCCTCTCACTGCTGTGGCCCCTCCCATTGCGGAGCACAGGCTCCAGACACGCAGGCTCAGCGGCCATGGCTCACGGGCCCAGCCGCTCTGCGGCATGCGGGATCCTCCCGGACCGGGGCATGAACCCGCGTCCCCCGCATGGGCAGGCGGACTCTCAACCACTGCGCCACCAGGGAAGCCCTGTATGCATTTTAATTAAGGAAATAAACAAAACAATACAAAATAGAAAAACTGCAGGTAATATGATGCAAGCCATATAATGTGAATTTAAACTATCAGTCCAAAAAGTGTTAATAAGAAGTTCAAGTTTTAGGGTAGGCATAGTGAACATCTGCTGTTTTTACCCCTTGGCACGTATATTTTCCACTTATGGTAAAATAGGACCTACTCCCCTCAAAACCCTTTCCTTTGGGGAACCACTCCTCAGCACATGTGATCTAAATAGGTTTGGCCCACACCCCAAATTCTAGAGTTGTGCTATTCAATATAATAGTGACTATTTAATTTTAAATCTACATTACTTAAAATAAAATTTAAAAATTAGTTCCTCAGTTGTGTCAGGAACATTTTAAGTGATTAATAGCTACACATGACTAGTGGTTACCATACTGGACAGATTATAGGACATTTCCATCCTCACAGAAAGTTCTCTCGACTATTCCTGTGAGGTTTAGGTAGCTCAGCAAATCCCATGTGACTGGTCATGGTGATAAGACCAGGGAAGGAACATGGCCTAATCAGGTTAGTGAGAGCCAGTCCCAGGACTTTGTAAGGGTTGAGGGAGAGAAGCTATCATGACTCTATTGGAATAAAAGCAAGACCATGAGATTGGAGATACTGCAGTTTCCACAAGGACAGCACTGTTGAGTATGGAGACTGCATGGAAGAGAAAGTATCTACTCATTGAGACAAACCAGATCATGGTAATGGTTTTTTGAGTTGATGAGCCAGCAGTGCCTTAAGACTATCTGCAGATTTTTAAGTTACAAAAGCCAATAATTTTTCTTTTTGCTCAAGATAATTTGGGTCTGTTTTGTTGTTTAAATATATAACTGAAGGAGCATTGACTGAGATAAATAATCCAAGGTGAATTAACTGAAGTGCAGTGTGCTTGTCTCTTTGATGCCACCACAAAGGCTCAAAAGTGACTCCAAGGATATTAAAAAAAAGAGAGTTTGAGGCAAACTCTGATTGTAATTTGAAGACAAGCGTGATATGTAATAATATAGATAAATGCATACTATTGTCATTTAGCAAAAATAAATTGTGTATGTAATTTTGATGTAGTTTATTTTCTAAAAAGCTGCTATCAAATCAGTGGGAGCTAGGTTCTACAACTGATAGCCTCTTTGAATCTATGAATATGATATATATTTACATTAATATATCAAACTTAGGGAGGACAACAAAATTTTTCCCATATTCACCTGCTCATACGTTTTCCAGATTTGCTTTATTGATGCATAGATGATTTACGACCTTTTCTTATACTGCTTGAAGTGGCTTGTGGTTGAACTTGGTGTAGCCTACTTCCATGAATAAGTGTATATTATTAAGTAGTATTCCTTATGAGAAAAAAAACGTGTATAACTTAATTTTACTAAAATTTTGGTGTATCATTTTTAATTTTATATTTCTTTTCTCTTGTTTCTCACCTCCAATGTTATACCTACCATGAACTGCTTTGACAGCCAGCAAAGGTAGTTAATATAATTGGAATGAATAGGTGAAGAAAATATAAAGACCCAGCATGTTAACCTTAGAGAAAGAATGCTTTAATTTTAGTGCAGGTTTTTAAAGGTTTGTTGTTGTTTTTTTTTTAACATCTATAATACAGCTATTAGAATCATTCTGTCCTAACTGGAGTTGAGTTCTCCACTTTCACACTGATAGCCTTAGCAGCAATTTGTTTGCATATGCTTCCATTCCATTTTCATAATAAAATATAGTTAACAAAAATGAAAATGCCAAGAAAATAAATGCGTTTCTAAAAATGACAGGGGATGGGGTGGGGGTAACTGGACATGTTTTCTAACCCAGTCCACAAAATCATGTTGTCTCTCATATCACATTCCTTAAAGAGACTAACCAAATAGAAGATAGCCAATTTTCAGAAATGCTCCCTCAGGAATCAGTGGGAGATGTTCAAAAACCACTCTGAGTCAACATGCTGACAGTGACCAGGAAAAAAAAAAAAAGACAGACTCCCCTAGCATTTGAACTGTATACAAAGAACCATCACATCCCAGACTTAGGGAATGATATATGATGCACCTGGAAAAGTGCATTCGGTTAGGATAAACTCAATTCCAGAAATATGTGGAAGATTGGAGAGAGTTAAGAGAAAATAAAAAAAAATGATGAAGTGACTGGGGAGGTGAGGTTGGGAGGGGGCTTGGGAAGAAAGATTAAAGCAACTGACAAAGTAACTTTTAAGATTTGACATGATAAGAGCCAAGAAATATTTTAAAATAGCAAATTCTATAAAGACAGAGAAATTACTTGGAATGGTAAAAGACCACAGGAAAAGAAGCAAAATTAAGAAAGCTAAAATTCTGGCTATGTATAGAGGAAAATGAACAACAACAAAAATAGTAACTTTTGGAATATCCTCTTCAGGAGTCCTAACTCATGGCAAATTTACTACTAAACGCAAAGGAAGTCATGGGTGTTGGAAGATGATTGTTAAGGAACTACATGGTGGTGGACTGCATGACTGGAGACGTTCTTTTCCACTTAGCATTTCTATAAGTCTACTATATGAAAATCCAAATTTATGTTGAACAAGGGTATATTCCTTGACAAGCAGCAAGGTTTAAAACAAACTTTTAAACAACCAATTATTACACAGTTTTCCCTGGGATCTCTGACTATTTTAGGGAAGAAAACTTTTTTTAATCCGCTGTTTTCCAAAAACAATTCAAATAAAAATAATAAAAAAATCTGAAATCCTACCCCCAAGGGTTAATAACTACAGAGGTGTCCAACAGATATTCAATCACAAAAATTTAAATGCTCTTTTCATTAAGCCTTGTGTCTTTTAACATAGCTAAACCAAGATAATTGTTTTGGGGCTAATTTCTGAGGCTATTTAATAACACCTCCTGCTAGACTTCTCATGTAAACTCAGCAAGAGGAAGCATCCAGAGTAATAAAAAAATACTTGTGCTCATTTTACAGCTCAAATTCATACTTTATAAAAGAGATCCTGCTGTTTGAGTTTGACAACTGCCATACCAACTGCACTGGGGAAGATTGGATTAGGAGGCAAAGCTGACTATGCAGTAAAGTCCCCACTCTCTAGCAGGATTTTTATGTAAATTCCATTACAGTTCATACTTTTGCAGGTAATGAAATGGATACAAAACACTTCAAGGTTTCTAAGTCAGCAAAATAATGAACAGGATAGCCTGTAAACCACTTTAATACATTTTTGACATTTGGTCACTCATAAAAATGGGCTTTGTATTTCTTCTTTCACGTGGGTTTTCTTTTTTAATGCTACATTCTAACAACTCATAGCTCTACTGGTTATTGCTAATGTATTAACATGGACTACAAAGAGTTCAAAACTTTAAATTTCAGTAAAAGGCAAATTTTGCATTATGTTTCCTTAAGAAACTGTGGACAGTTTTTTTTCTCCAAAAATGGCATTCCTTCAGATTGGAAAAAAAAGCACACATATTTTATAGACTAATGGCAGTGCCAGAGGGATATGCTTTTGTTATTAACTAATCATAAAATTTTAAATATATAGATTGATCTATAATTATTCTTTTATATAATTTGTGATGACATGCATGGCTAAAAGTGTGTTTGCAAAAGACTAGCCTCTAGAGAAAATGTGTTTTTTGATTTCCAAATGGATCTTAGCAATAGTCAATGACTATAACAGAAACAGTCAAGAAAACTATTATGTAGCACAATGTATAAAATGTATTCTTTACCTTCTGCTATTGTCATTTTAGTTCCATGTACTGTATTGCACTTGAAGGTGAAATTCCTATTAGTGTCAATGGAGAATCCAGGCATGGGGTAAAGGAAACACAAGACTTTGGCAACAATGACACAATTCTCCAAGTGAAGCAAGAATGTGAACAAAGTATGCATTTCACATTTAAAGTATTCTGGTGATCCATTATCCCATTAGTATAGTTGAACTTTTCAGGAAAGTATGCTCATCTTTATTTTGGGATGACTGACACACATGCAATATTCCCTTTGGTATAGTTAATAATTTCAGTCAAAATAGGAAGCCTATTGACATTTTACCTCATTGCCAAATCAAACAAGATTAGTTATATGAACTGAGTCTCACTGATAGATGAATTTTGACAGTGAAATGTCAAAACATGATGCATGACCTTTGACTTGTAGTTGGACTTTTGGGAGCCATGCAGTGCCTCTCTCCAAAGGAGAAAAGTCTGGCCTTAGGTTCCTGTGGACCTATGCAGAAAATCATATACTACTGGTTCATGACTTATGTTCTAGAATGCTTCATTCTCATGGAGCTCTCAAATGCACTCAAGTGTTCCAGAAGCAAATACTCTAGGACTTTGTTTTGGGAAGTACTGATAACTTAGAGAAACAGCCAGAAGAAAAGTGGAGACAATGTGACCAACCAATGCCAAATAGAGGCAAAAACCTCACATGCACTAATAACAATATTGAGTGTTACTCAAGTTTGTACTGATTGCTTTACATGCATTATCCCATATAAGCTTCAGGACAACCTATGACGTAGGTCTAATATTGTCCCCATTTTACAGATGAGAAGACTGAGAATCAAAAACATTTAGCACTGTTTTTCTGATGATCAAATGCTATGTAGTAGAGTTAGATTCGAATCTATGTCCAGCATTCTCAACGACTTCAAATATTCCCCTTCCCCAAAAAAGTTTACTTGCTTAATAGGATGAAGAAAGAGAATGCACCTGTATCTTATAAAATAAATGTAACTAAGACTTGATAACATTAAAAAACAAAACAAAACAAAAACCCCCCAAATGTCTCCCATTCCTTCAGTCTATCACAATGACCACCACCACCAAAAGCAACAACAAAGAAAACGTAATTTACCTTTTATACATACATTTTGGGATAAACATTGACACTTTTATTGAGATATAATTGACATATAACATTATAATAGCTTCAGGTGCAAAACACAGTGATTTGATATTTGTATATAATGTGAAATAATCACAATAAGTCTAGTTAACATCTGTCACCATACATATAGTTACGGAATTTTATTTCTTGTGATGAGAAGTTTCAAGATTGACTCTCTTAGCAACTTTCAAGTATAGTATTATTAATTATAGTCACCATGCTGTACATTACATTTCTATAACATTTATTTTAGAACTGGAAGTTTGTACCTTTTGACCCCTTTCAGTCATTTTGTCCACCTTCACTCCCTTACATTGACTTTTTGTGGTTTTATTCTTATGTGTGCCTTTTGAAGGTTTTTAACCTAATTTAATCTAGGTCTTAGATTCTGATTTTGTTTTTGGTGGTGATAGTGTGCATGTTTTTGTCCGACCTACATAAATCACAGCTGGTTATACTGCTTTAATTTCCCTCTAAGAGATTTTTCTTTAAAAATGCTAATCACCTAGGAAAGAGAAGATAGAGATTCCTCAGTTTGTTATTCCTCAATTTGTTATTCCTCAGAAAGAGTCCTATATGATTCTAATAGTAACCAAATGTAGTTTCTAGGAATATAATTGTATTTTCAATGATGACGACATTAGCCAATGAATGTGCACACACTCATGTCAGACCCTGTGCTAGATGCTTTGGGTACAGGGACGCATTCAGCACTCACAACAATACTGTGGAGTAGGTATTATTGCAATCATTTTTACAGATAACAAAACGGAGCTCAAATAATCTAAGGAAAATAAATTAAGGAAACCGCTGAGGGTTATGCAAAGTCTATAGCAGAACGGACCCAACACAGATCTTTCTGTTTTCAGAGACCTTGGTTTTCCCTTTACCACATTGTCTGCCATATTCAGAAACGTGAACTATTTAAAGCTACTTTGTTTAAGGCTAGAAATAAACTTTTAAGATCTGACAAACTATGTTAGAGACAAGAAATAAAGTTCACTAGTGTAAGATACAATAGCATATATGCCTCTCTTTCTTCCCTTCTTACCACTTACATCTTTCTTCTCTCTGCTCTCATCCCTTTTTGAATGAGGTGATATTATTTATTTCAGTACCTTGAGCAATTATGATGTTGTGGAGCTTTGGATGTCCTGGCAGTGGTTGCCATAAGTGAAGGGAAGAAACACATAATCCTTAACTTTAGAACTGACAAGCCTAAGGATGCCTGTGGGAACAGGATGCCTTCCCTTCCTTGATCTGGTTGGGCCTCAAAATCTCAACTATTAATTGTGATACTAACGTGCACAGTGGACCTAAGAACTCTGCTTCCTTTGACTTCTGTTCCTCATTATGTTCTGTGTCCTCGGTCTCATGAAGAGACAATGAAACAGAAAGCAGGGGGGGATAAAAGATATCTCCCCCAGCATTTGGCAATTTGACATGTATGCAGATCTACATTTGTCTCTGTCTCATCCTTTTGAAGGTAAGCTTGTGGGGAGTACCATGCATGTCATGCTGCATTAAGTGCTCAGCACACTCTCACTCAACGCTTAACATAGTAACTCTCATATTCTTTCGAGAGAAAAAAGTCTTCTTTTCTTATGTTCAGCCAACTGAAAAGATTCATAAGAATGGTTTAAAAAAACTGAAAGGTGACTTGAAGCACAAAAATGTACAAGATACACACACACACAGAGCAAAATGTCATAGTGGTAAAATGTACTATTTGAGTTGTTGCTCTTTCTCTTGTTTAGACCTAATGTCTGGATAAAATGTTTGTTCACTGCTGGTACATATTGTATCACTCAAGAATATATGTACTATGTGTTTTTATAATTAAAGAAAGAAAAATTCATCTGTTTGTGAATAAATCTGTACTTTTGAGTGGCCTGTTTGGTAGAAAGTTTATAGTACTTATTTTACTAACAAAAAAAGAAAGATTTTACTAAAACAGCTTCCTCTAGAAAATAAATCTGGATATGAACAGGAGCAGCTAAAGCAAGAAGCAGTAAAACCCCCAAATAATATTACAAACATCTTAAGTCACTTAACTTTATGTAAATCTACTGAGGAGAAAAAAAATGAGAGCAGAAAAAAATGACTGAACAAAGCAGGTTAAAAACTGGGAGGAGAGAACCCTTGCATCAAAGAAAAAGAAACAAAAGAAATTATAAGCTATTCTTTTACTGGAAAGACACTAAGACTTGCACCTACGATACATTGGAGTAGAAGCAACTATAAAAGAAAAAAAAACATGCCCAAACCTGTACTTGGATCAAGGGGGAGTAGCTACCTGCCACAATTATACAAAACCATCTCAATTTATTGTTACAGGATTATTTATGAAATAGGGAAATACTCAAGCATGCAACACACTACTCAGAATTTTCTCCTTTCAATCAGTAAGTTATACCATTCAGAACACAGCAAGTGCCGCATTCATTAACTTCTAATACTGAATTCAAGTTTTCTAAACCTTCTTTCTCCTCTTTAGAGTTTGATGCCTGACTTCTGTTCCATTGTGTATAAAAATGTATTAAAAAGATGCATATTTTTTACTCTACTGTTTTCTTTGTTTTTTCTTTTTTTTGCGGTATGTGGGCCTCTCACTGTTGTGGCCTCTCCCGTTGCAGAGCACAGGCTCTGGACGCTCAGGCTCAGTGGCCATGGCTCACGGGCCCAGCCGCTCCGCGGCATGTGGGATCCTCACGGACTGGGGTACGAACCCGTGTCCCTTGCATCGGCAGGCGTACTCTCAACCACTGCGCCACCAGGGAAGCCCTACTGTTTTCTTATACATCACTAAGTAAAAAAATATTTCTCAGATATTAAATATACACAAAGGTGATTTTCCTGTAAATTATAAAAATTGCTTAAGGTAAAATGATCAGTAAATATTTTTAAACAAAGATATTTAAATGCAGTTATTTTTAGGAAAGTTTGATACCATATAGCCCCAATCTTTGTCTAATAATAAGGTAACCATTTACTTCTTGTTGTCTGGGGCAATCCCAATTTATGTCTCTTGCTCTAGCACAATTAATAATAGTATCCCTGTTTCTCTCAAAGGTATTCAAGTGTATACAAAAATTATATAGTGACTTCTACCTAATATCAAGGCAGCCTGGCATGGAAAGACATGAAGCTTTTGAGACAAGCCCATAGTGGGTCTGTGCATATTTCCATCATTTACTTACTATGTAAACTTGGGCAATTACTTGTTCACTCTGAGACCAATTTTGTGGTCGGCAGCACATGGATAATAATAGCTCATAGACTTGTTGGGATAACATGAATGCAATAGTGTTGTCTGTGTACATACACGAATGAGGATAATAAGATCACCTTATAAAATTGTTGTGCAGTTTACTTAAGATGATGAATTCATACATAGCGCTTAGCACATGGTAGATACGTAAAAAATACAGTTTTCATCATACTCATTCTCATAATCATCATTATCATCTGCCATTAGTGGCTGTTTATAAATAGTAGAGTTAATTGCTTCTCTCCTTCTAACCTCATCTTTTCTGGTACTCACTGATGTCACATCTGTGGAAGATGTTTAGAAATTTGACTTGTACTTATAGCAATCAGGAATATGAGCATTTTACTAGCATGTTTAGACTGAGACTGCTTTGAACACTACCTGGACAGAATTTGGTCTAGTTACTGGAAAAAACACATTGTTTTGTTTGGTATAAGAATGAATGTCGCAGGGCTTTCCAGGTGGTGCAGTGGTTGGGAATCTGCCTGCCAATGCAGGGGACACGGGTTCAATCCCTGGTCCGGGAAGATCCCACATGCCATGGAGCAACTAAGCCTGTGAGCCACAACTATTGAGCCTGTGCTCTAGAGCCCGTGAGCCACAACTACTGAGCCTGCGTACCGCAACTACTGAAGCCCGCACGCCTAGACCCCATGCTCCACAAAGAGAGAAGCCACCACAATGAGAAGTCCACGCACCGCAACAAAGAGTAGCCCCCGCTCACCACAACTAGAGAAAGCCCACGCACAGCAATGAAGGCCCAACGCAGCCAAAAATAAATAAATAAAATAAATAAATTTATTAAAAAAAAAAAGAATGAATGTCTCAGAGTGTATCCTAAAAGTCCCCTCAATGCAGAAGAGTAGGAATTCTGACTCTTGGACAATCTGGGAAAATCCCAGATTCTCCACTTGGGGAAATTTCTTTGAAGTCTCCAACTGATTCTTAAAAATTCAAGCAGCTTCCATTTAATTTCATTATATATTTGTTTTTGCTTTGAATTTTTAAGTATCTTAAGAATCTTTAATCTAGGTAAATCTGTGCTCTTGTGAAATGTACAGTATGTGGTCTGGGGCTTCTCTTCCTTCTGACCCACCTCTGCCTGTTCCCAGGTTACATATACCCCACTTTGAGAAAGAGCAGAGACTTCCCAGTTAAATACAGCTGGCTTAGAAGCCAGTTCTGTACTTTGTGGCCTTTGCCATATTACTTAATTTCTCTGAACCTCGGTCTCCTGGTCTTAAAAATTGGGTTACTATAAAATACCCATCAAATTGTTTGATAATTAATGTGATAATGTCTGTAAGGCCACTAAGTCGCATATTAGGAGTTCAATCCATGTCAGTTATTTTATATCCTTTTAGCGTTATTTAAAATGTTTAGTGATATCTAGCCATGTCACATTGATGAGGACTGATTTGAATTTATTTCTATTGGGACACAGAGCCCAAAAGCCATAAAATAGATGACATCTGGCTTACCACATAAAAATGTCTGTGCAATCCAACATGGAATCTCATGCAACTATCCAGGTTCTCTCTTTCAAATTCCCATAGTAACTCAACCTTGAGTGGTAAAAGCTTATTAATGACCTTACTTGACTAGACATACATGTTTTTTGGAATCCAATTGCCATAAAGGAACCATATGGTTGAGATCTTTTTAGACTTCAGAAAGAGCATTAATAAAATGAAAACAGAAATAACATTCCAAGGCACAGGATTCAATCAGCCAAAGACTTCATTCTTGGGCTTTCCTGGTGGTGCAGTGAGTGAGAGTCCGCCTGCCAATGCAGGGCACGCGGGTTCGTGCCCCGGTCCGGGAAGATCCCACATGCCGCGGAGCGGCTGGGCCCGTGAGACATGGCCGCTGAGCCTGCGCGTCCGGAGCCTGTGCTCCGCAACGGGAGAGACCACAACAGTGAGAGGCCCGCGCACCGCCAAAAAAAAAGAAGACTTCATTCTTTACTTAGCTGACACTTTGGTGTCTTTCAGAGTCCCACTCAGACATATCCTCTTTTGGGAAATGTTTCTAAAAGACCCTGTGCTTTCCTCTATCACTGTACTTATTACAAACCACAGAAAATTCATGTTCATTTATCTATCTGCTCCCTTAACCTTTAAATCTTTAGAGGTTGTTGCTATTTTTAGTTGAATAAATAAATATTTAAATATTTTTTCATTTTAATTCAAATGTGATAAGTATTGAGAGAGAGAACTCACATAAACAAAAGCTTTGAGGATCTTCAATAATATCTGAAAGTAGAATAGGGTCCTGAGACCAAGTAGTTTAAGAACCACTGCTCTAGAGTATAACACCACTCAGCTTTGTATCCAGCGTGCCTGGTATTAATAGATGGGTTGGTGATGAGTAACTGAATATTGCATATAGTGCCAAAAGCATCTTACACTATAATAGAAAATATCTTGATATGTAATATGTAAGGAATCAATTAAAATGCAATTTAATTTTTTCCTTATCATTATTTCTTGCTTCATAATGCTTATCTCCAAATGTGAGATAAGGAAAGGAACTGGTCATAATTAATCACATAATTAAATCACTCAAGAAACATCTATTTGGAAAATACTATTTGCCAGGTACTGGCTTAGGTATTGGTGGTGAGGAGGGAGACAGAGAAATAGGTTATTTCTCTTAAAGTCCATTCTCTGACAGCTAAATCAAAGAATTTACTTGGTTGATTATTGAGTTATGGATTTTACAAAAAATTGGGATAAGATAATTTTAACATCTTTCGAAGGTTTTTTACAAATATTGGTTGACTATTTTTTTTTTTTTTTTGTGGTACGCGGGCCTCTCACTATTGTGGCCTCTCCCGTTGAGGAGCACAGGCTCCGGACGCGCAGGCTCAGCGGCCATGGCTTACAGGCCTAGCCGCTCCGTGGCATGTGAGATCTTCCCGGACCAGGGCACGAACCCATGTCCCCTGCATCGGCAGCCGGACTCTCAACCACTGCGCCACCAGGGGAGCCCAGAATAGAAAATATTGATGGCATCTCACTATTGATAGCATCTTAGATTCAGTAAAATATAATAGCCCAGAAAAACTAAATAAAACTTGATTCTAGGGAGCGGGCTTCCCTGTTGGCGTAGTGGTTAAGAATCTGCCTGCCAATGCAGAGAATACGGGTTCGAGCCCTGGTCCGGGAAGATCTCACATGCCGCGGAGCAACTAAGCCCGTGCGCCACAACTACTGAGCCCACGTGCCGCAACTACTGAAGCTCTCGCCCCTAGAGCCAGTGCTCTGCAACAAGAGAAGTCACCATGGTGAGAAGTCTGCATTCGCTGCAACTAGAGAAAAGCCCGTGCGCAGCAACAACGACCAAAAAAGCAGCCAAAAATAAAATAAATAAATTAAAACAAAACAAAACAACTTGATTATATAGTTATATGGTGACATCATATTCAGGATAGTGGTCTCTAAGGCCTTGAATCGCCCCTATTTCCCTCTTCCATCTCCTTGGAAAGTAGTGGACTCATCTAATGAGCAAATAAGCTGGTTTGCTTCAAGGCAAGGTAAGCAAATTTGAATGACACTATTTGATCCCTGTTAACTTTAGAGTTTGGTATAAAGTCTGCACAAGGGGAAAAAATCCAGCCCACAGCCCAAAGGGAAAAAATCCAGATGTTTAGTTAATTTATAAATAAGATTTGGTCCCAAGACAGAGATTTCTGAGTGTATCCTAATTTTTATATTTCAAAATATTAAACGTTTCCTCAGCTTACCCTTGAGTATATATACTTTTAAATGGAAATAGTAGCATGCGTGATTTTTTTTTTTTTTGCATTACCTCTCTTTTCTGAAGTGCCAAGGAAAGTAAATGTATGCAAAAACATTTATGCCCACATCACTATCTGTACAGTGGTTAAACAATCAAAAGCACTTCTGCAGAGGCACATATGAAAATTAAGAGCATTCCCACTTCCTCAGTCAAGACAGCCATGCTGTTCTGGCTGCGCATACGCATAATGGAAACAAAATTGCTTTAAATAATCAAAATACACAAAGGCACATTTTTCTGAGTGATTGGAAATAACCCTGACAAATGCTCACATTTGGTAAATTATGAGCTAGCCAAGTTACGTTTGCATAAACATAATAAAAACATTTTTTAAAAATTTAGTAAGCATATAAAGCAAGGTATTCTCTTGAAAATGAATTTCTTTGACAGATAAATCAACAACCATGCAGGGCAAGTTTCTGAAGGTGCCTCCCTGAGTATTTGAGAGAGAGGGGTGGGGGAGAGAGAGAGAGAGAGAGCGCCTGTGCGCGTCTGTGTATCCAGATACATATTTCGACGAATAAAAATTGTGTAGAATTATAAAAGAGGCAGAGATATTCTTCCAACTAAAAATAAATGTAGAAAAATCTTAGACACATCAAATAGCTACTTGTATTTTTAAAAGAAGAACACGAACTATGTGCAATTGAATGCTATGTTAATACGGTACACAAATAATTAATATTCCCCAGACATAACTCTTTGGTAACACAGAGATTACCTATTAGGTAAACACATAATTATATTTTCTTCTAACAATCTAGATACTGCACCTCAGAGGCACACTTAAACAGGCATCAGTATGTAGTTGGAGAGGATCTGTGGGTGGCTCATTTAAAAAAAAGTATTTGAATAGGGCGAAAACTAATTTTCTATTCTCAGGTAGTATGGCACTATTTTTTATCAGATTGCTTTGGGTAGGCCCGGAGCACTGAGCACTACAACATGTGGCTACATCGAAACAAAAGCCAAAGGAAGATGTACATTCATTTAGGATTTCCTAGATTGGCCTATTCCTTAAGCTAAGCATAATACGGTAGGGAGGCTGACTACTGAATTTGCTGCATGGATAACAAAGCTCTTCTGAGAATTCTGTAGCCTTTAGAAATTGCCAGTCGCTGAAGAACACACCCTTACATGAAAGAAAT
The DNA here is from genome assembly GCF_963455315.2 of Globicephala melas. Lineage (NCBI taxonomy): Eukaryota > Metazoa > Chordata > Mammalia > Artiodactyla > Delphinidae > Globicephala > Globicephala melas. The sequence continues at coordinate 116,825,820 of NC_083314.1, forward strand.
ATTATCAAGGCCTTTTCAAATGTGCTTTCCACATAAGATAGAACATTTTCACACACATCCACGAAGGTAAACTGTGATCAAAAAGATGAAATAGGCCAAGGACAGTGGGTGGAGTGAAGGTGACTTTCTTAGGAAGAAATTCTTTTAATTCCTAAGTATGAATTGTAGGAAGAGCCTAATTGTCCTTTACATCCTTAGTCATCTTTGAACATCATCAACTTTTCTCCATTAACAGCCACCCACCTTCACTTGACAACACGAAGTAAGAGCTTGAGAGAAACCAGAATTACAACAGGTCTCCAGTTGGGTAAAATGGTGTAGAAAACCAGGTTAAACTGGTGCTACTTGCCTCACTCTTGAAGTAGGCCTTCTTCCTTATCTTCTCTTCTTCTAATTTAAGGGTAAACTCCTACAAAGCTTAATGCTTTGCTTTGTTCCAATATTCAAATACACTGGAGATATTTGGTAAGAACTTATCACCTAGTAATATGATTTCTCTTCCCATCATTTTAATGAAACCTCTCTCCTGAAGGTCATCAATGACTAATTAATTGTGACACCCAACATTCTCATAGTTCATCTTTCTTGTCTGTGTCTCTTGCTTGTCTCCTGACCAGCCCTTCTTCCAGAAACTCTCCACCCTTCCTCTCCGTGGACATCCCCAGTTTTCTTTTTAACTGTGTGACTACAACTTTTGTCTCCTTCCTCTTCACACTTTTCATATGTGTGATTTAAAAGTTTCTTCCTCAGCCCTCTTCTCTCCTTGTTCTCTCTCTTCCTTGACAATCTCATTTACTCTTTCCTGCAGATGACCCTCACAGCTCTCTCGGGCCCTGTCATCTCAGAGTGCCAGGTACAGGTTTCCACCTGCAGTCTTCTTTTCCACGATAGGCTCTGGCACCACGAAAAACTCATTACGTTCAAAGTGAATTCAGTGTCTTTTCTCTCACATTTCCGACTTCTCCTAATGCTTCCTATTTGCTTAATGTCATCACCAGGGTTTGAAGTCTCAAAGTCAAATACGACAACTTTCCTGTTTCCACAATAATTTGCAAAACCCTGTCAATATTTCCTCTTAGATATCGCTGCCATTTATATCCTCTTTTCCATGCCCTCTCTTCTATACACTATCCCAATAGTTTCCTCAGTGCTCTTCAGACTTTTCTGCATCCAAACCACTTTATATATTGCTGCCAGAAAAATCTTTTTAAGACACAGTTTTCTCATGTTTATGTGCATTTCCATACCTAAATTCATTTGCTTCAGGCATTTGCTTTGGCAGTATTTTTCTTTTCCTACAGAAGAAATCTCTCTCTTCTTGGTGCCTCTATGTCATCGAGTATTCTAGTCAAACAGGTTTGTGTTCCCATTTAAAAGTGAGCTCCATAAGTAAAGTGTCTTGCAAGTTTATCCTCAAATCCCCTACATACACTGCAGTGACTGACATAAAGTAGACTCTCAAGAAATCTTTGATTTAAGTTGGCTTGAGTATTATTCCTTTGTTTAAAAACTTTCCACATTCCCTATTTTTACGTGCTACAAACTCTTTTACCTGGTAAACAGGATCTTTAGATTTGGGATCTGGTAAACATTGGGAGGAGGATAAGCGAGACCCAAACAAAAAGGAAACTGAGAGGGCTTCCCTGGTGGCGCAGTGGTTAAGAATCCGCCTGCCAATGCAGGGGGCACGGGTTCGAGCCCTGGTCCGGGAAGATCTCACGTGCCGTGGAGCAACAAAGCCCAGGCGCCACAACTACTGAAGCCTGTGCTCCACAGCTACTGAACCCCGTGCGCCTAAAGCCCATGCTCCACAACAAGAGAAGTCACCGCACTGAGAAGCCCACGCACTGCAACAAAGAGTAGCCCCCGCTGGCAGCAACTAGAGAAAGCCCACGACAGCAACGAAGACCTAACGCAGCCAAAAATAAATCAGATGAAATAAATAAATTTAAAATATAATAAAAATAAAAAACATTAAAAAAAAGGAAACTGAGAGAAGCAACTGGAAGCAAGTGGTAGAGTGGAAGCATTCTGAGACAATCTTTGTATTGTCCTTTTGCCTACTGACTGTCACCTGGTCCTTGGGATCCCTGACATACTACAACCACTGATCTCTCTAGGAATCTCAGAATGCACAGTGCCCCTGTTATACCACACCCGGGCCTGCTGCTTCCAGGCATTGCCCTGTGTCCAGTGGCAGCCACTCAGTGACTGATGTGGTCCTGTCTTCTGGTAGGAAAACTGAAATAGCCAGCTAAGCCCAAGAATACACCCGTCCTAAAATGCTAATGGTAATTCCAGACATATTAAGCAGAGACTTAGACCTTTGGGACCTTCTCTTTCTTTGCCAAGTGATACATGGGAACTATGCTTATTTATTTATTTACTTATTTATTATAAATTTATTTATTTTATTTTTGGCTGTGTTGGGTCTTCTTTGCTGCACGTGGGCTTTCTCTAATTGTGGCAAGCAAGGGCTAATCTTCGTTGCATTGTGCAGGCTTCTCGTTGTGGTGGCTTCTCTTGTTGAAGAGCATAGGCTCTAGATGCATGGGCTTCAGTAGTTGTGGCTCACAGGCTCTAGAGCGCAGGCTCAGTAGTTGTGGTGCAGGGGCTTATTTGCTCCGCGGCATGTGGGATCTTCCCGGACCAGGACTCGAACCCATGTCCCCTGCATTGGCAGGCGGATTTTTAACCACTGTGCCACCAGGGAAGCCCGGGAACTGTATTTAACACTGGTTTTCAGGCAATGCTGCCCAGGTTTTGGTGCCTAATACAGGGAGTATGAGCTAACAGGAATCTGGGTTATGTAGGGGGAAAGTGCTGTGATAAAGGGAAACCTAGGCAGCTCCATACAGCTTTCTCCACTGTTGAATAAATACATTTACAAGGCCATAGGTGAGCAGAAGGAAGGAGAAGCCCAGAGGGATAGTTTTCCCCAAAGACTAAGCTCTTTTGTGCATTGTCTCCTTTACTTCAATGTGCAGATGTCTTCCCCACAGTTCCTTTCTCAGTGGAGAATGGAAGAGCACTAAACTGTAAACAACTACTTTAGGTGTACTGATATTGAAGAATGTAAAGTTATAGATTGTTTCTCAATTACAAATCGAGTCCCATTACTCACTTTACCTTGACACAAGTTAGTGTCAAAGTGAAGCTTTTACAATGACAATTTTCCATTTCTCCATTGTCCCACATTTCTTTACCTATTATTGTAAATTATTTTTGCTCCACCGTTTTTTTTTTTAGTAAGAAAATAAAGTCATTTTTATCTCCATGTCATATCCACCCTTTCCTATACCCTCCCAGGGAATGATTTCACCAACATCCTCACTAGAATTGAGGGCATCCAACATATACTCTCATAACTTTCCTCACATCTCCCTCGGATTTTCTCTGCCACCAGCCCCTTTTCCTCTCCTTTCTTGGAGTAATATTTTTTAAATCTCTAAAGCTAACACAGCTACCTGTACTCTCCCCAACTACTGCCCCATTAAGGACACATTTCCGCTTAAACCCCCAACTGCTCAGCTTCACTAGTTTTTTTCTTTCCTACAAACATGGTTAAATCTCCACTTTTGCTTCACTTCTTCCCCTTCATTTTATGAATAGAGATTCCACACATTTCCTATTTCCAATTATTCACACTTTCATTTTTCTCACGCCCTTGAAACATGTATCCAGCACCCACAAATCTGTGGAAACAGTTCCTGTTGACCATATCCTTGCTGAATCAGTAGCTGCTGTCAGCTGGTCTATAAGTCTCTGTAACAATCAGCACAGCTGACCATTCTGAATCAGCGGTGGTGTGTTGTGCTTCCACACTGGGTTACAAACTTTCTTTATGTCTGTGGCTAGAGCTTCCGCAGGATTCCTGAACACTTTCTCTCTCCAGATGAAATCCTCTTCTTTCCTCTCTACACATTTATTCTCCTTCCTTCCTATCCTGGAACTGTTTCATGAAATTATTTGCATCATCTATGAAAATAGGTCATTTCATATATCACCACATCCTCACACTAGAAGCTTCCTATAGACAAAATCTTCTAAGACTTTTTGCTCTCCTGCCAAAGTTACTAATATATCCACATACCAAATATTTTTAAATATTTTGGTCTCAGGCAAGTGGAATTTTCTTAATACACACATATTTTGTGAATTTATTTTTGGTTTATTTTTGTTTGTGCTTTCTGACCATGGGTATCTGCTCATGACAGAACCAAGAGGAAAAGTTGTTTAAGCTCAGGGTACTTGGAACTCATAGCCCCTGAAAACCACAGTTTTCACATTACTGTGCTTTTACATCATGAAGATACCCTTGAGTTCTTTCACTATCCTGGATTTTCTCCTTCCTTCTTGCATATTTTTAGTAACTATGGTGAGAGAGTTAAGACCACTCTGAAAGTGAAGTGGGAGCCTAGGTGGTGTGTATGAGTGTTTTTACTGTCACTTTCCCCTTTGTACATAGACATATCCCATATCTGTAGGAAGTTTTGGCAGTGGAACACTTGAACAGACATCTAAGGAAGGAAAGTTCATGCTCTCTAGTCGGTGTTCCTGAACTGATCGAGAATACTTAGGTAGATAACTGCTTACTTTTGGTCAGACCAAATGGCATCAAATATCTGTCCTATATCATCTACATGGTGTGTCCAGCTTTTCTCCTTGAGAAATTATAGATTTAGGCTTTCAGAGAAGGGTATTGACAGCCTTCCTCTTCAATCTATTCTTTTTTTTTTTTTTTCATGTTTTTTACATCTTTACTGGAGTATAATTGCTTTACAATGGTGTGTCAGTTTCTGTTTTTATAACAAAGTGAATCAGTTATACATATACATATGTTCCCATATATCCTCCCTCTTGCGTCTCCCTCCCTCCCACCCTCCCTATCCCACCCCTCTAAGTGGTCACAAAGCACCGAGCTGATCTTCCCGTGCTATGCGGCTGCTTCCCACTAGGTATCTATTTTACATTTGGTAGTGTACATATGTCCATACCACTCTCTCACTTTGTCACAGCTTACCCTTGCCTCTCCCCATATCCTCAAGTCCATTCTCTAGTAGGTCTGTGTCTTTATTCCTGTCTTACTCCTAGGTTTTCATGATTTTTTTTTCTTTTCTTAAATTCCATATATATGTGTTAGCATATGGTATTTGTCTTTCTCTTTCTGACTTACTTCACTCTGTATGACAGACTCTAGGTCCATCCACCTCATTACAAATAGCTCAATTTCGTTTCTTTTTATGGCTGAGTAATATTCCATTGTATATATGTGCTACATCTTCTTTATCCGTTCATCCGATGATGGACACTTAGGTTGTTTCCATCTCCGGGCTATTGTAAATAGAGCTGCAATGAACATTTTGGTACATGACTCGTTTTGAATTATGGTTTTCTCAGGGTATATGCCCAGTAGTGGGATTGCTGCGTCATATGGTAGTTCTATTTGTAGATTTTTAAGGAACCTCCATACTGTTCTCCATAGTGGCTGTACCAATTCACATTCCCACCAGCAGTGGAAGAGTGTTCCCTTTTCTCCACACCCTCTCCAGCATTTATTGTTTCTAGATTTTTTGATGATGGCCATTCTGACAGGTGTGAGATGATGTCTCATTGTAGTTTTTTTTTTTTTTTTTTTTTTTTTGCGGTACGCGGGCCTCTCACTGCTGGGACCTCTCCCGCTGCAGAGCACAGGCTCCGAACGCGCAGGCCATGGCTCACGGGCCCAGCCGCTCCGCAGCATGTGGGATCTTCCTGGACCGGGGCACGAACCCGTGTCCCCTGCATCGGCAGGCGAACTCTCAACCCCTGCGCCACCAGGGAAGCCCCTCATTGTAGTTTTGATTTGCATTTCTCTAATGATTAATGATGTTGAGCATTCTTTCATGTGTTTGTTGGTAATCTGCATATCTTCTTTGGCGTTGTGTCTATTTAGGTCTTCTGCCCATTTTTGAATTGGGCTGTTTTTTTTTTTTTTTTTATTGAGCTGCATGAGCTGCTTATAAATTTTGGAGATTAATCCTTTGTCAGTTGCTTCATTTGAAAATATTTTCTCCCATTCTGAGGGTTGTCTTTTGGTCTTGTTTATGGTTTCCTTTGCTGTGCAAAAGCTTTGAAATTTCATTAGGTCCCATTCGTTTATTTTTGTTTTTATTTCCATTTCTCTAGGAAGTGGGTCAAAAAGGATCTTGCTGTGATTTATGTCATGGAGTGTTCTGCTTATGTTTTCCTCTAAGAGTTTGATAGTTTCTGGCCTTATATTTAGGTCTTTAATCCATTTTGAGCTTATTTTTGTGTATGGTGTTAGGGAGTGATCTAATCTCATACTTTTACATGTACCTGTCCAGTTTTCCCAGCACCACTTATTGAAGAGGATGTCCTTTCTCCACTGTACATTCCTGCCTCCCTTAGCAAAGATAAGGTGACCATATGTGCATGGGTTTATCTCTGGGCTTTCTATCCTGTTGCATTGATATTTCTGTTTTTGTGCCAGTACCATACTGTCTTGATTATTGTAGCTTTGCAGTATAGTCTGAAGCCAGGGAGCCTGATTCCTCCAGTTCCATTTTTCGTTCTCAAGATTGCTTTGGCTATTCGGGTTCTTTTGTGTTTCCATACAAATTGTGAACTTTTTTGTTCTAGTTCCGTGAAAAATGCCAGTGGTAGTTTGATAGGGATTGCATTGAATCTGTAGATTGCTTTGGGTAGTAGAGTCATTTTCACAATGTTGATTCTTCCAATCCAAGAACATGGTATATCTCTCCATCTATTTGTATCATCTTTAATTTCTTTCATCAGTGTCTTATAATTTTCTGCATACAGGTCTTTTCTCTCCTTAGGTAGGTTTATTACTAGATATTTTATTCTTTTTGTTGCAATGGTAAATGGGAGTGTTTTCTTGATCTCACTTTCAGATTTTTCATCATTAGTGTATAGGAATGCCAGAGATTTCTGTGCATTAATTTTGTATCCTGCTACTTTACTAAATTCATTGTTAGCTGTAGTACTTTTCTGGTAGCATCTTTAGGATTCTCTATGTATAGTATCATGTCATCTGCAAACAGTGACAGCTTTACTTCTTCTTTTCTGATTTGGATTCCTTGTATTTCCTTTTCTTCTCTGATTGCTGTGGCTAAAACTTCCAAAACTATGTTGAATAAGAGTGGTGAGAGTGGACAACTTTGTCTTGTTCCTGATCTTAGTGGAAATGCTTTCAGTTTTTCACCATTGAGGATGATGTTGGCTGTGGGCTTGTCATATATGGCCTTTATTATGTTGAGGAAAGTTCCCTCTATGCCTACTTTCTGGAGAGTTTTTATCATAAATGGGTGTTGAATTTTGTCAAAAGCTTTCTCTGCATCTATTGAGATGATCATGTGGTTTTTCTCCTTCAATTTGTTAGTATGGTGTATCACATTGATTGATTTGTGTATATTGAACAATCCTTGCATTCCTGGAAGGAACCCCACTTGATCATGGTGTATGATCCTTTTAATGTGCTGTTGGATTCTGTTTGCTAGTATTTTGTTGAGGATTTTTGCAACTATGTTCATCAGTGATATTGGCCTGCAGTTTGCTTTCTTTGTGACATCCTTGTCTGCTTTTGGTATCAGGGTGATGGTGACCTCGTAGAATGAGTTTGGGAGTGTTCCTCCCTCTGCTATATTTTGGAAGAGTTTGAGAAGGATAGGTGTTAGCTCTTCTCTAAATGTTTGATAGAAATCGCCTGTGAAGCCATCTGGTCCTGGGCTTTTGTTTGTTGGAAGATTTTTAATCACAGTTTCAATTTCAGTGCTTGTGATTGGTCTGTTCATATTATCTTTTTCTTCCTGGTTCAGTCTCAGAAGGTTGTGCATTTCTAAGAATTTGTCCATTTCTTCCAGGTTGTCCATTTTATTGGCATAGATTTGCTTGTAGTAATCTCTCGTGATCTTTTGTATTTCTGCAGTGTCAGTTGTTACTTCTCTTTTTTCATTTCTAATTCTATAGATTTGAGTGTTCTCCCTTTTTTTCTTGATGAGTCTGGCTAATGGTTTATCAATTTTGTTTATCTTTTCAAAGAATCAGCTTTTAGTTTTATTGATCTTTGTTATTGTTTCCTTCATTTCTTTTTCATTTATTTCTGATCTGATCTTTATGATTTCTTTCCTTCTCCTAACTTTGGGTTTTTTTGTTCTTCTTTCTCTAATTGCTTTAGGTGCAAGGTTAGGTTCTTTATTCGAGATGTTTCCTGTTTCTTAAGGTAGGATTGTATTGCTATAAACTTCCCTCTTAGAACTGCTTTTGCTGCATCCCATAGGTTTTGGGTCATCATGTCTCCATTTTCATTTGTTTCTAGGTATTTTTTGATTTCCTCTTTGATTTCTTCAGGGACCACTTCGTTATTAAGTAGTGTATTGTTTAGCCTCCATGTGTTTGTATTTTTTACAGATCTTTTCCTGTAATTGATATCTAGTCTCATAGCATTGTGGTAGGAAAAGTTACTTGATACAATATCAATTTTCTTAAATTTACCAAGGCTTGATTTGTGACCCAAGATATGATCTATCCTGGAGAATATTCCATGTGCACTTGAGAAAAATGTGTATTCTGTTGTTTTTGGATGGAATGTCCTATAAATATCAATTAAGTCCATCTTGTTTAATGTATCATTTAAAGCTTGTGTTTCCCTATTTATTTTCATTTTGGATGATCTGTCCATTGGTGAAAGTGGGGTGTTATAGTCCCCTACTATGAATGTGTTACTGTCGATTTCCCCTTTTATGGCTGTTAGTATTTGCCTGATATATTGAGGTGCTCCTATGTTGTGTGCATAAATATTTACAATTGTTATGTCTTCTTCTTGGATTGATCCCTTGATCATGATGTAGTGTCCTTCTTTATCTCCTGTAACAGTCTGTATTTTAAAGTCTATTTTGTCTGATATGAGAATTGCTACTCCAGCTTTCTTTTGGTTTCCAATTGTATGGAATATCTTTTTCCATCCCCTCACTTTCAGTCTGTATGTGTCCCTAGGTCTGAAGTGGGTCTCTGTAGACAGCATATATATGGGTCTTGTTTTTGTATCCATTCAGCCAGTCTGTGTCTTTTGGTGGGAGCATTTAATCCATTTACATTTAAGGTAATTATCAATATGTATGTTCCTATTCCCATTTTCTTAATTGTTTTGGGTTTGTTATTGGAGGTCTTTTCCTTCTCTTGTGTTTCTTGCCTAGTGAAGTTCCTTTAGCATTTGTTGTAAAGCTGGTTTGGTGGTGCTGAACTCTCTCAGCTTTTACTTGTCTGTAAAAGTTTTAATTTCTCCATCAAATCTGAATGAGATCCTTGCTGGGTAGAGTAATCTTGGTTGTAGGTTTCTCTCCTTCATCACTTTAAATATGTCCTGCCAGTCCCTTTTGGCTTGCAGTTTCTGCTGAAAGATCAGCTGTTAACCTTATGGGGATTCCCTTATGTGTTATTTGTTGTTTTTCCCTTGTTGCTTTTAATATGTTTTCTTTGTATTTAATTTTTGACAGCTTGATTAATATGTGTCTTGGCATGTTTTTCCTTGGATTTATCCTGTATGGGACTCTATGTGCTTCCTGGACTTGATTAACTATTTCCTTTCCCATATTAGGGAAGTTTTCAACTATAATCTCTTCAAATATTTTCTCAGTCCCTTTCTTTTTTCTCTTCTTCTTCTGGAACCCCTATAATTTGAATGTTGGTGCGTTTAATGTTGTACCAGAGGTCTCTGAGACTGTCCTCAGTTCTTTTCATTCTTTTTTCTTTATTCTGCTCTGCAGTAGTTATTTCCACTCTTTTATCTTCCAGGTCACCTATCCGTTCTTCTGCCTCAGTTATTCTGCTATTCATCCCATCTAGAGTATTTTTAATTTCATTTATTGTGCTATTCATCATTGCTTGTTTCATCTTTAGTTCTTGTAGGTCCTTGCTAAATGTTTCTTGCATTTTCTCCATTCTATTTCCAAACTTTTGGATCATCTTTACTATCATTATTCTGAATTCTTTTTCAGGTAGACTGCCTATTTCCTCTTCATTTGTTAGGTCTGTTGGGTTTTTATCTTGCTCCTTCATCTGCTCTGTGTTTTCCTGTCTTCTCATTTTGCTTATTTTACTGTGTTTGGGGTCTCCTTTTTGCAGGCTGCAGGTTCATAGTGCCCGTTGTTTTTGGTATCTGTCCCAAGTGGCTAAAGTTGGTTCAGTGGGTTGTGTAGGCTTCCTGGTGAAGGGGACTAGTGCCTATGTTCTGGTGGATGAGGCTGGATCTTGTCTTTCTGGTGGGCAGGTCCACGTCTGTTGGTGTGTTTTGGGGTGTCTGTGGACTTATTATGATTTTAGGCAGACTCTCTGCTAATGGGTGGGGGTGTGTTCCTCTCTTGTTAGTTGTTTGGCATAGGGTGTCCAGCACTGTAGCTTGCTGGCCATTGAGTGAAGCTGGGTGCTGGTGTTGAGATGGAGATCTCTGGGAGAGTTTCACTGTTTGATATTATGTGGAGCTGGGAGGTCTCTTGTGGACCAGTGTCCTGAAATTGGCTCTCCCACCTCAGAGGCACAGCACTGACTCCTGGCTGCAGCACCAAGAGTCTTTCATTCACATGGCTCAGAATAAAAGGGAGAAAAAGTAGAAAGTAAGAAAGAAAGAGGATAAAATAAAATAAAGTAAGATACAATAAAGTTATTAAAATAAAAAATTATTAAGAAAAAAAATTTATGAAAAAAACAAGCAAACAAACAAAAAAAAACGGACATATAGAACCCTAGGACAAATGGTGAAAGCAAAGCTATACAGACAAAATCTCACACAGAATCATACGCATACACACTCACAAGGAGAGGAAAAGCGGAAAAAAATCATAAGTCTTGCTCTCAAAGTCCACCTCCTCAATTTGGGATGATTCGTTGTCTATTCAGTTATTCCACAGATGCAGGGCACATCAAGTTGATTGTGGAGCTTTAATCCGCTGCTTCTGAGGCTGCTGGGAGAGATTTCCCTTTCTCTTCTTTGTTCGCACAGCTCCCGGGGCTCAGCTTTGGATTTGGCCCCGCCTCTGCGTGTAGGTCACCGGAGGGCGTCTGTTCTTCGCTCAGACAGGACGCGGTTAAAGGAGCCGCTGCTGCGGGGGCTCTGGCTAACTCAGGCCAGGAGGGGGGCCGGGGGGGGGGGGACGTTGCACAAGGCTGAGGCGCGCTGTACGTTCTCCCGGGAAAGTTGTCCCTGGATCACGGGACCCTGGCAGTGGCGGGCTGCACAGCCTCCCCGGAAGGGGGGTGTGGATAGTGACCTGTGCTCTCACACAGGCTTCTTGGTGGCGGCAGCAGCCTTAGCATCTCATGCCTGTCTCTGGGGTCCGCGGTTTTAGCCGCGGCTCGCGCCCGTTTCTGGAGCTCCTTTAAGCAGCGCTCTGAATCCCCTCTCCTCGCGCACCAGTAAACAAAGAGGGAAGAAAAAATCTCTTGCTTCTTCGGCAGGTCCAGACTTTTCCCCGGACTCCCTCCCGGCTAGCCGTGGTGCACTAACCCCCAACAGGCTGTGTTCACGCCGCCAACCCCTTCAAACTATTCTTATAAAACTTTGGAGCTTGCTTGATAGACTGTTTCACATATCCTTTACAGTGTCCATTTGGCCCTGGGGGTGGAAGCAGCTCCTTTCATCTTACACAAGAATGGGGTTGAAGAAATGTCTGAGAGGGATTTAGTCTCCCAGAAAGTCCAGGAGAACTGTGTGTGTGGAAGGCCATACATAGATTCAAGTTTCTGCAAGTGGGCTTCTCCAAGGTGATCATTGCTAATGGCATATATTTCCCAGGGAAACCGAGTTAGGTTCCTTCATTCAACCCCTGAGAGAAAGGAGATGGCAAATGCAGGGTCTGTTGTGTACCTTGCTTACTATTGTATATCCTCTGCTTTGCAGCATCTGACAAATAATAGGTGCTCCACAAATATTTGTACAATAGAATTGAAATGTATTAAAATGTATTAAATGCATTGGCAAGGAAATAGTAGCATTGGTAGTAGTAATAGCAGATTTGGGGGACTTAGGTAAATTCCTTATATTCTTGTACCACTTTCTGAAGAAAGTATCAGATATTTTCTTCTGGTTATGATTAAGGAAGATTTTTTTCCCTAGGGTATTGTGAAAGAAGCTGGGAATTTGGTTGAAGCTGATCTCTGCTAAGAGATTCAGGGGTCAGAATGGAAAATCTCACCTCAGTACATTTTAGGATTAGGTGCTTTCTCAAATAAATCAATCCTTTCCCCGAAGCCTCTGGCCACTGATGCTGGACACAAGATACTAGATTTGATACACAAGTAGGCAATTCAACTGTGACCATTGCTTTATTCCTCCTTGGAATTTACATATAAATTTAACTTTTTAAAATATAGTTTCACCAATTATGAAAAAATGGCTATTTTGGATAATTACATGAAACGTCAAATAGAAATATTCTATAACTGGTAACAACGTTACTGACGTCAAATTGGCGTTATTGCAATGTTTCGTGTACCCTCGACAGTTTTTTAAAAGCCCAAAACATTTTATTTTAATCAGGAAGAAAACAAGGTATGTCACTGATAAAAATAATGCACATATTTTTGTGCTTATTATTTAAAGAAAGGAGAAACATCTGAAATCTGTTTGCTAACTACAGTATAATACAAATTAGCCTGCAGGCACTGTGTGTGCTGTATTCTGTCTGCTTGCCAGCCCCGCTTAGTCCCAACGTATTAATGAGCAAGTACAAGTATTTGAACAATCAGCATTTCCGCATTTGCATGCAAACTCTCATGCTGTGTAATTATACACAGAGCTGGCACTCAAATTAATTAAAGCTGATTTCTCTGTGACTGCAAACTGGTCATATCCTCAGCTTCGCCTTCTTATGAAGTTATCACTCTGCATTCAACATGACACTTCTGTCCCTGGCATTCTTAGTAATGCTAATATTCGACAATTGTGAATCCAGAAATATTTTAGATTGCAGCTGACAATGGCTATGTGTTCTTGTGCTTTTCCTCTCCTCCCTATTTTCCCCTTTCTGGTATAAAGATAAAAAATAGCTCTTGAATGCCTGCTTTGTAATTATCTCAAATAATAATGCAAACAAATTATATATATTGTTTCAGCTCATTTCCTCCCCTCTTTTATGATTCCACCCACTTGATTAGCACTTACAAACAATTCATCAAGCTTTAAAAAAAACTGTTTATTTGATACTAGCAAACAATTAGTTTTGATGGTTTTGGTCTTAATTCTGAAAAGGCTTTAACAAATGCTGTTTTATTTTAATAGATAAGGATCTCATAATTCAGGATCAGGGAGATTAGGAGAGAAGGAAGCAGCAATGACTACTAGATTTGATTAAGACTTTTTCAATCCTCATCAAACAGAGACCATTATTTGCCAAAGAGATCCGTAAATGTTAACTTCTAGAGCAGAAGACTTTCCTTAGCTTTTCCACAGTAAAGTCATCTCCTTTTGGTTTCTCAGTTCCTCCGAAGTTACTCTTTCTGTGACAATTTCTTTGAAGAGACATCCTTAGAGCAATTAAGATAACATCACGATTCTGTTTCATAAATTTAAATCTCCAAATACAGGTGGCTACTAAAACCGTCTTCATGTAGGGCCCTGGGAGATGATCTGCTTTGACACATTGTTCTGAAATCACTTCTTACCACTCAACCGCAGTTCACCATCACCCCATTTCTCTGTATCCCATCAACCAGAAACAACACAGACAGCTATTGCAGGGGCTGGATGTCTCTTTTCAGAGCAGGCACCAAACAATTCTATCCCTCAAGTTCAAGATCCTGAAATACACTGCCAAGAAGATTGCCTCAGCAGTCTACATTTGAGAGGGAAGTCTGCGTAGGGAATCGCCTTATAATCTATCTCTAGTGATCACAAGAGATATAATTGCCCTTACCTTATCGGTAGTACTTCTGGGTCCACACAGAACATCAGTTAGCAAACTCCCTTCAAATTCCAATTGTCATACAATGAGAAAAGAGTATCTTTCCCGGAGAGGCTCTGGGGAGATCACAGTCACAACACTATTATCGTGATCCGAAGTCTGCCCTTCTGTCTTGTCATGAATTTCCTATGCAGACAGGTGTCATACTGGCATGAATTTTGTTGCCAAGTACACTTTAAGAGTGGGTGTGGCTGTGATCATGTAGCCAGTTCCACCAGTCTCTAAACCCTCACAACTTTCATTGCTTTCGATATTTCACTCAAGTACCCAGTGACTTCATGGGTTACCCACGCACTGGACCCGACTAATAGAGGTGTGGGAACAGTATCGAGTTAAGCAGCACGGTCATCGTAGTACACAATGCTCATTGCTACTGGCAAATACCTGTTTGCTGACTCAGGATTGGACTGCACTGAGCAGGACCAGGCAGTTCTACTGCTTTCTGTTTGCTTCCTTTTTAGAAACTATCCTCTTCTAATTAACCATTCAGCAAAAATAGATTCTTTGTGATATTCATTCCTTAAAAATATAGCTTTTTTAAGCATAGAGAATTTCTATATTTTAACCTTTTTAAAAACAAGCACTCTCAAAACAAAAGACAAAGAAAATTGGAATTCCCCAAATAATTAAAACAAACATCACTGCATATGTTGTACATTTTGCTCTTAAATTTTCTGATAGCAAATCAAATAGTTATGCTTCTTTTACTTTTTCTTAAAAGAAAAGGATATCCAATAAAGACGTTAAAAAAAAAAAGAAAAGGATAATAGGAGAAATGTTCTGTAAACATCTTAGGAAAAGGGAAGCTTTTCCTCTTTACAGAGTAGTAGAATAGCTGGTACTCAATGATTTTTTAATTGATGGTAGTATTAAAAAAAAGTTGATTGGCTACATATTTTTTTATAGGAATAGGCATAAATGAAATTCAGGTATGGAAATAGCAAGACAGGATTTTAGAAACCAGCCAAAATTTTATGTTTTATTAATCATTGTAAGTGTAACATGATCAGAACAAAGTCTAGAAAATATGGGTCTCAATATGTATAAATGGTATGTCTTTGACTTACAATTTCTACCCACTTTATCAATGTCCTCTGGAAGTGGTAGAATATTAATTTTCTCAGACCCTTTAATTCCTCAATGACATTTAAATCAAGCGAACTGTTTTGCTTTTTTTTTTTTTTTTTTTGGATTGATTTATTCTCAAATATCAAATTTTGGTCCAAAATCCTACCCAAAGCAGGGTCCTATATAATACTGTTTTTCTTCAACTTGCCCACCATCTAGCATAAAATTGATGTGTAGTGATATGCAATAAATTTTTGCTAAGTAAATGTTTAGCTGCACATTTTAACTGTGATGTGGATATTGTAAATGATATAAATCAACTAACCTGCAAACTCTTGAAGCCTTCCTTTCTGAACAGGGCTTATACAGGTTTGCACATAAATGTGAATGGTAATCATTTGTTAAATAAATTGAAATTACATAACTTTGAAGAGAATATATTACTAAGTCTAAGACAATCCATTCTCATTTTAAATAGAGATCTTCCTTATATTTGACCAACATCTTCCTGAATTGTCCATTCTTTGGTATGATTTTTTTCTGAAGCTTCATGAAGTTTTGAGGATAAATTTAATCCTTATTCCACATGAAAGTTATTCAACTATTTGAAAAATGACTATCTTTTTTCCCTAAGTCTACTCTTTTTTCAACTTGAACATTCCTTTAATCATTCTAATATGAGATGGCTTTTAAGGCCTCTCCCCATACTGGATAGATTCCAGTTTGTCCACGTCTCTTCGAAATGTGGCATCAGAACTGAATGCATTGCTTGAGATGTGGTCTAATTATGCAAAGTAAATGGGTACGGATGCCTGCCTTGTTCTGGACTCTATTTCTAACAATTTAGAATTTTCTGAAGGCAGGAAACATACTCTGAGGAGGGGTTAGTATCATTATCATATTTTTAGTTGCTGAACTTTTATGAAACTAAAATGTCAAATTTTTTCATACCAAATTCTGTCTAATCAAATCTCTTGCAACTTCTTCTTGTTGCAATTGATATTTTGGATTGAAATCATGGACTTTCTATCCATCCATGTTAGAGCTTATCTTTGGTATTGGCCCATTGTTCTAATTATTTGTGGCAGTTTTGAATCTTGATTTTGCTATCCAGTGTCTTGGTTGCTATATTTCATTTTGTGCCATTCTTTAAAAGACGTCTGAGTGGCTACTGTGGGTCAGGCACTAAATCAGGCAGTGAGGATACCAAAAGCAAGAAGACATGGTCATTTTCCCAAAAAAGCCCATAGCATAGCAAGGAGACTGCCAAAATTATTATTATTATTTCTTCAAATCACTGGCGAAAAAAAAAAGTGCTAGTGTACCTCTCAGAGATCTCTCTTCAGATTGAAAACCAATCAGCCTTAGCTAGTGAGAATAAAGTATAACACCTATCATTTTTATTGAGCACTTATTTAAGTATAGGTAAAAAGCACCTCAGGTACATTATGCCATTTAAGAAGCACAATGTCTTTGTGATATAGATAGTTGTTAAGCCCTTGTTACAGTTGAAGGGATTAAGGTTCAGGAGTTTATGCAAGTTGCACAAATTTACATAGCTGATAAGTTGCAGGGCTTCAATCTGAACCACCAAAGCTGTGTGACTCTAAAGTTCATACTTAGATACTCAAAAGAGGTAATTCTGCCATTTTTTAAAACTTCCTAACCATATTATAAACTAGCTCTAACTTATCTACTAAGAATGTATGAGTACTTTGATTAAAAGACTTACCAAATTTAAACTCTCTTTTGAAGAGTAAAAGTAAATTAGTGTACTTGGGGTTGCTGTGTTCTTAGCGAACCCATACTAAATCTTAATAGTCATTGCCATCTTCTCAAAATGCTCACTTTTACTTTAATAATCCTGTCTAAATTTCGCTAGGGACTCAGGTTAAACTCACTCATTTGCAGTTCACAGAATCTTTCTTTCTTTCCTAATAAAATCAGGTCAGCGTCGACTCATGTCCAGTTTGCTTAATTCTGCCCCATTCTCTGTGATACCGCAAAAATAATTGGCATAGGTTCCATGAATACATCTGAAGTTCTTTCTTTCCTGAGGACACTAGGGCATATTTATGTAGCTCTCAGCTTCACCTTCTTGGGGTTCGCTTCTTGTAATGGGACTTATTGGAAGTAAAGTGAAGATTGAATTGTTCTGCACAAAGTCTTACACTTAAGACACACTTCAAAAGGATTTGCTGAAAAAAATCTACATAATGGAGAGGGGAAAAAAGCTCCACAAACCTGTTTTATAAAAAAGAAAAAAGACCACTATTTTTTGCCTTCTCAGGAGGAGCAATTCTTATATCACACACAAATGGTTCTTTTGTTAGGGAAAACAACTAGGCAAATCTGGACAAGGCATTCAAGTGGAGAAAGTCAAGTCTTTTTGGGCATAGCCCGATGGGCATCACTGGATAAAGACACAGCTAAATTTCTGTATAATGAATTATAAACAATTTGTCAGTCTGAGAAACAAGACTTGGCCGTGGGAAGAAGGGGAAGAGATATGAAAAGTGTAGTGGTGTGAGATGTTGCCCAAGAACATGGCAGAAAGCCCAGAGCACAACACAGGACTACAGCCAGGGAGAAATTCTGAAGCTGCTTACACTCAAATCTCAAAATATCGCTGCCCCGGCACTGTGCTAACCCAAGAGGCGACACTGGAACGATAATACAGAACAAGGTCCTTTTCTTCAAGATGGAAATACAGTGAATGATCTCAATTTTGTAAAATGAAAAATATTTTTAGAAGAGGAAATAGCTTCTGGGTTTTTTCTTTTTTTGAGCACTTTTATTAATTCAGTTTGAGTGGGTATTAGAAAATACTAAAGCCTTTATCTTATAATTTTCTATTAATATGACTTTTTCCTAAGTGTACTTTTATTATAGTATATTTTTAAGAGCAGTATTAATTCTTTTACAGAATAGTATATATTTTTATTACATAGAGAGGCCAAAGATTATTTCTGGTAGATAAGGGTAGAAGAAAGGAAGGTATGCTATCAAGAGAATGTAGAGTCCCCCAGATGTGAAAGATTTTTGAAAATGTTATTCCATTCTACCTAGAAAAGACTAAAGTATCAGTTTTATATGAATTTCATAGAAATAACCAAACAATTAGCAGGAAATAAAGACTTCCTGGGAAAATTTTTTTTTCCAGAAGAACATTGAGATATTAACTCAATATTTCTAAAATATTTTAATAAAATAAATATATGTTAATAAAAATAATAAATTCTGATGGATAAAATATAGATTATATTAAAAGAGATATACATATATGTGTGTGTATGTAACAGAAAATTTAACATTCACAATTTTAATCACTGTTCGACTGTATAGCTCAGGGAACTCTACTCAGTGCTCTGTGGTGACCTAAATGGGAAGGAAATCCAAAAAAGAGGGGATATATGTATACGTATAGCTGATTCACTTTGCTGTACAGTAGAAACTAACACAACATTGGAAAGCAACTATACTCCAATAAAAATTAATTTATAAAAAATCACTGTTCGAAGGTAAAAATTTGTTGCTGAGAATGGTTCTCTTTGGTAATATGCAGTATTGGAAGCATCAGCACAGTAGTATTATGCTAATGCATTACGGCTGGAAGATGAACCTCACTGAAAAATTTAAGAAACTGAATACTGAACAGTTAGTTGCAGAAGGGCAATTACGGGACCAAATCTGGTTTCATTATCTAAGATGAGTGAGAATAAAATGCAAAACTGAAACATAAATGATGCAGTGTATATTAGGTATGAGATTTCTTTTTTGTTTTAATTATCTAACTTTTCATTAATAAGTGTTTTGAAATATATAAGCCTTTCTTTGATGCTGGCTATTTCAAAGAAAAATATTATATGGACTTATAATAATTCTAATAGCTAACTTTTTAATTATCATGTGCCAGGTATTGTGCTAAACATTTTACATAAATTTTCTCATTTATTACTACCACAACTCTATGAAGTAGATGATATTATCATTTCCCTTTAACAGAGGAAAAAACTGAGGCATAGAGAACTTAAGCAACTTGTCCAAGGACACACTGTTAAGCAAATAATTGAGCTAGGATTGAAACTCAGGTAGAATCTGCAGACTCTATGCTACCTCTATTAATTTATTTTGCATCTAATGTGTGCTTTCTTTATGCGCCCACTATGTTCTTAAGTGTTTTTCATATGATCTATACCCTCATGAAGGAGAAATTCAGCTTCCTAATTTATTTTGTCATGCTAAATGGTCCTTAATATCCTATTCAAGTTGAGTATAAAATATACTTGTGTCCATTAGGACTCAGCTCAAGGGCCAACTTATTTATGGAACTTCTGTTGATTTCTTTGGGCACAGCTGACCACTGACTTCTTTGTACACCCCGTACTCTGCACAGATGCCTATATATGCCCATAATATCCACTGCACCTCTTTATTTGCATACCTACTTATCTCCGGGGCCTAGCTTGGGGTTGGAACATAGTAGGTGTTAAAGAACATTCGTGGAACAAATCAATAACTGGGGCTACTCCTTATCTTTTCTTCATTATTTTTCAACACATAATTTTCCCTGCCAGGCACCAATTTGTCCCCTGCTGGGGGAAAGCAGAGTACTGCCTTCTCTAGACTTTGAATTAGTGTTTTCCCTGCTTACTAAACTAAAGTGCTAAAGAAACATGAGTTTCTCTGCTCAAGCAAGGAGTGTTTTTTTTTTTTTTTTTTTGCGGTACGCGGGCCTCTCACTGTTGTGGCCTCTCCTGTTGCGGAGCACAGGCTCCGGACGTGCAGGCTCAGCGGCCACGGCTCACGGGCCCAGCCGCTCCGCAGCACGTGGGATCCTCCCAGACCGGGGCATGAACCCGCGTCTCCTGCATCGGCAGGTGGACTCTCAACCACTGTGCCACCAGGGAAGCCCCAAGGTGCGTTTTTGATAAATAAATAAGTTAAAAATACCGAATCAGCAATCTTCTTGTTGGATTACCTCAAAGAGAAGTTGCCAAAGCTTGCCCACGTTACCTCTGATAGATGTGGCTCAGTGCCATTCTCCTCAAAATCTTAATTATTAAGTGATCTGACCCATAGTTTAAACAGAGAAGGAAGCTGTAATGTTTTTTACCCTAGCATAGACCTGGGGAGAAGAGTAAGTCAAGTGCAGACTCATGTGTTAGCATACTACTACTCTTTCCTCTCTTCAATTCATTCATCTGACATTTATTAAATTAATGACAGACTAACTGAATGATGGCATGTGGAGGGGTGGGAAGCTGCAGGTGGGCTCTGAGATGGCTGCAGAGAGCAGCGGACCTTCGAGTGAAGCACTAGGATTAAGGTTTAGTCAAGAAAAGGGAGAGTAGCAAGTGGACAGTATGAATAGTACCAAGAACAGCACCAATCACATGGGGACACATGCCCTCTTGGGCAACTGTGAGAAGTACATTGGAGCAAAAGGTTCTTGGAAGGGAGAAGAGATGGACATGTAGCCACACATTCTGCTGTGAACATTTTATGATAAAAGGATGTAGCAGAACTGCACTTTAGGCCTACCTCTGTCATGACCTCAAGGCATGGCCTTATGAAAGTTCTTTTACACCAGAAGTGCAGAAATCAATTGCCTAAAAAGGCCAAGCAAGTAAAGATTAATGAGTGAGGAGACTGGGGATAAGGCAATAGGAGGTAGTAGTAGTATGCTGCTATGCGGGATAAGGGCCCAGTGTTATCCAGTGGTACCAGAACTTTCAACTTTTCTATATAAGTCAGATATCCAGTTTTTTTTTAAATGTGAAATCTCCAATTTTTAAAGTATTGACAACTAATCTAATGTTTTATTAAATATTATACTGGGAAAAAACAAATAACCATGTTACCATTCTACAACCCCTTATTTTAACTTTCTATTCTATAAAGTAACACTTGCTTTATCTTCCTCAGAAAGATTATTAGAAAGATCAAATCATCTTGCAGATAAATATGTAGAGAATTAGTGTGCTGTAGCAATTAAAATATCATTTGTATTATTATTAATGTCACCAATTCTTATTTTTTCAATAAGCTGACTTGTGTCTCACTTACTCTTCCCCATCTTTGCCTTTATCTAACACTAATCCAAAAAGAGCATGGCGTACCATAACCTGACATCAAAGGAATCAGTCCAACATTGTTTATTGCTAGGTGAAGGTTAGTTGGTATCTTTGTTATCCCACCTGACTCAAGTTATTTGAGCATTGGCTCTTCCTTTGGCAGTAGGATAGGTATAAACACTTTTTAAATACTTTATCTGGTGGTGCAGTGGTTGAGAGTCCGCCTGCTGATGCAGGGGACACGGGTTCGTGCCCTGGTCTGGGAAGATCCCACATGCCACGAAACGGCTGGGCCCGTGAGCCATGGACGCTGGGCCTGCGCGTCCAGAGCCTGTGCTCCGCAACGGGAGAGGCCACAACAGTGAGAGGCCCGCTTAATGCAAAAAAATAAATAAATAAAATAAAATATTTTATCTAATTTGATTATGCATATATGCCATTTTGCCTTGGCCTACATAACTTTGGATAATCAAAAGTCTAAAAAAGAAAACTAAGAGTAGACGTTACCCAAACATACTGGTATGAGCTATCAAAATACTCTCTATTTTTAAATTATTACTTCTTTTCTACAAAGTAGAGATTCTCTTATACTTACACAGTTTTTGGCCAAAGTTTTGTTTCTCCTTACCCAATTTGTAAGCTAAACAAAACAAGCAGAGTTGATACCAACAAATACTAAAGACGGATCCTAGAACTAAAAATAATTAGATGTTGGCAGAGCTCCCCAACTGAACTTGCAGAATCTCTTTAACTTTTAAGTCATTAAACAGGATTTATTTCATTTGTCTGAAATGATTTTAGTGTGGTCCTGACAAACAGTGACCTCTCAGATTTTCTGTGCATGTTCCTGTGCTGGTTGAGAGGTCTGTACAATTTTCATAGAATATATTCAGATTCTCTGTGGCATGTGTGCTCTTTTAAGAAACCAAAAATCTCATAAGCCTCCCATAAATTTTACCCTGCTGCTGATTGGAACTTCTTCAGAAGCAGCACCAGAATAACCAGGTCTTCTTTAAGTGCTTCTGTAAAGACTTTATTTCAGGATCTGTGGTTGAGGCTTTCACTGCAGGCAGCCCAATAAGGTTTAGATTAAAAATGGGAAAAAAAAAAAAAAAAAACCCTCTTGAAGTAGAATTCTGAATGTACCTACCAGCAAGAGTGAAATGAATCACATGTTTCCTGTAGGTGACATTTTACTCTATGTCTTAAGGTATCTCAGCAGGAAAAGTGTAGGTTTGCCTAGAGAGAAGTGTAGGAAAAATTTACAAAGAAATGGAAAACCTAGAAATGAAGAGGGCAGGTTGCCAATTCTGTGATTTTTAATTAGGAATATTCAAAAACTGAGCCTTCTGTATAGATAGCCAAAACCACCTTTTATACTTCCTGGAAATAGGGTGGCAACTCCATTTCATCCTCTCCAAGACAGTCCTGGATTTCATGATGAATAGAAGTGGGGTACTGAATTGTACATTCTGAATGAGGCTAAAAGCAAACTGAGTATTGGGAAGATCAAATCTATGGCATCTGCTGTTGGTAGTCTGGGTCACAGTGAGAGAGAATAGGAAGTACTACTCCATTTGCTCAGTATCAACTTATTTCCCTTTTTCTTTGTCCTCTTATTTTTGTGAATAAGTGGGAATCAAAGAAAAATTTGGGACAGAATTAGAAGAGTCTCAGATGTTGGGGGATGGAAGAAACAGAGTCTGAGTTTCAGGTATCTACAAGAGATAGATCTCATCCAAAGACTGGATCTTATTGGGAAAACAAAAGGGCATTGTGTTTGTGAAAACTCCAGTAGGACTACCCTCAAGAGAGTTGCAAAATCACAGTCTGATGGAGCTTTAGGAAATCTGTAAGATCAAATCAATCAAAAACACTTAACCTAAGCTTCAAACAAACTTCTTCTTTCTTGGCTTTTGATGACCTTTCCTCCCATTCCACTCCTGGGAGTCATTTCTGAAGTTTCAACCCTTAATTCTGTCACCTACAAGGCCCCTTCTCCAGCCACATCTGGGGTGGGTGGAATGGAATGGCAAAACAATAGGTTTGGTTGTGGTATGGTTCTTATATTCTCCAGGGGTCTCGGTCATTAACTTTTGCGTTTACATCGCAAAATGAGGATGTGCAATATGTTTTGCAAATCTGAGGCCTCACATAACATCTTCCCCTTCTACAAACAGATCAACTGATTGAGTCCCTTTTCCTAGTTGAGTGTCTCTGCCACAGGTCTGGGAACTTCTTAAAGAAAGAGACTGTGTTGTATATTTCTGAAATCCAGAAGTACCTTTAGTATAATAGGCACTTCATAAATCTATGTTGAGTAAAGAAACAAATCTTAAAAATTTAATATCCTCTTAGATGCTCATTTAGCATAGTTACAGGTTAGAGATAAGGAAAGAAGTATTATATCTCAGGAAAAGTAAGGAGGCACACTTATAATGTAAACTTAGTCCTAAGTCAGACTAAGATTCACTATGTGAGGAAGGCTGACAAATCCTATATTTTAGTAATAATCATTAGCCAAAGTAAACTACTGTATTTCCTTTTCATTAAAGAAAGTATTTGAAAACATTCTGTATAAGGCAATAATTCTTAAGATTTGGGGGGGTTATAAATCCTTTTGGGAATTCAAGGAAAGCTATGGACTCATGAGGAAAAAGTGCACATTCACATCAAGCAACAAACAAACAAACAAAACAAGAAAGCTTGTTCATGAAGACCCTGAAGCACATTCATGGACAAACCTGTGTCCCACGTTAGGAATTTTCATAGAGGGAGAGCCGTTGAGTGGTGACCTTCAAGGTCCAGAAAAGGGCTTTCAAGAAAAGGTTTAGAACAACAGACTTGTATACAGCATAATCACAAATGCCATCCATTCCGAGAGACTGATCTGAAAGGAACAAATATGCACAGGGAGCTGCCCCCTCTCTGTGGAGGTGATGGAATTTTCATGCACACCCCACAGGGTAGAAGCGTTCAAAGACGCTTGTTTAAGCCAGATGACACGCAGATGTATTATGGCCACATCACACTGTCCTCGCATCCAAAGAGACACACACAGTAGGCTCACTGTGCTGAAACACATTAAACATACCCCATGTATGGGGTTTGTGTCCTGGAAGCTTAACATAAAGCTTAAGATATTTCCTAAACAAATTAAATGAGAAATTACTGTCATTAATCACCTTCTGATTCTTTAAAATGTTTTTTCCTTGTACCTAAAATTTAAGCCGATTACCAGTCATTCCCAGAGATTCAAAGGCGAGGGAAGGACTTGCAAGAGAACAGTCCGCATCTCAGTTGTCCTTTCTGACCCCTGCACTCTCCTCTTCCCAGCAACGGCTTCCTTCCCCTAATAGTTTCCTCCTTGTAATGGCAGAAAATAAATAGTGAACTTCCTAACGGAGCCAATTTCAATTTGCCAAACTAGAATCTGGAAGGTTGCTGTTTAAAATGCTTTTGTAGCCAAACAGATGTATTTCTAAATTTTACTTCACTTCATTCACTGGCTTCTCCTCCACTATATTTAGGATTCTTTGCTCATTTTCTTGTCATTTTCCATTTCGTTGCTTTTGTTTCATATTTGAGTAACTGTAGGTCAAATGTACTCCAGACTATTCTGTTAAAGACATGTGAAAATCAAATAGAAACTGCATGATTAACGATATGAATCATCTCTTTTTAAAAAACAGGAAAGTAAATAAGTGCCTAGCAAAGCCCCACCTGCTTTGCTGCTGTTGTGGTGCTGTGCATATCATAAGGAAAACAATTCCCCCTTCTCAAGGCCGAACTAAAATTAGGCTCCACCTGCAAGATGTTAATGAAAACTTACACAGCTGCATTCCAGAAACAAGTTACCCAGATTGCTTTTGGAAAGCTCTGTGTAAAAGCAAACTTGTTAGTTTGCCTAATTCCCAAAATGTACTATTAATTTTAATGGCAATTATTAGCACAATAACCAACTGATAAGTAATCTCAAAATAGATCCAGTATTATCAAACAGGAAATATACTGTAATTTTAACCACACATCCTGCTGGGTTTAACCCCTTACTCACAAATGCACACTTCCTGTCTCTTTTTCGGCACTTGCATTCAAACAGAAGACATGAGAACAAATGAAGTCGCTGGAATGGGCTGCAAACAGTTCCAGTTTTTAAGGGGCTCCCCTTATCCACATGCTGCTTAATGGGAAAAAGGATGGGAAGCACATGCTTCCTTTGCCCTTGATTCCTTTTGCAGATTCTCAAGCTTTCTTTGGAAAGAAGCCTCAAATCAAAACTAAATCGCATGAGATTCACATCCACCCTTTTCTTGCAGATTTAAGACAGTGGCAGCTCGTGCATGCTCATCAGAAGATACGATCTTCCCCAGTCCATCTCCAGGTCAAGCCTTCACAGCTTTGTTCTACAGGCCAAATGGCTCAAACTTAATCCCCATTAACTTTTCCAGATCATACTTGTAGTGCTTACCCTTGGACAGAAAGATGTTACAGTTTAATTATTTACTAAATTATGTGTGTCAAAAATTAAAGAAGCTGCCATTTGGAGATGGAGAATCTCTGCTTTTCGAAAGTCCCAGCCTTGAAAAAAAAAAAATCCCTCTTCATCATTTCCTTTGCTTGCAATTTAGTCCTATCAAAGGAGCAGGAAATGCTGACAGTTGTTCTGATTTGATCTGTGTTCCTGGTGTTGCATGTGCTGTATAGCTTCTTAATATTTTCACAATTACACCTTCTTAAAGGATCTTCAGAACAATTAAAACAATGTTTCAAAGTCAAATAGGCTCAATTAGATCTGGAGCAGCAAATTCAGTTTCTGTTGGAGATTAAATAATGAAGTAAATAACAGTGCTAACAAGTAGAAGGCTGCCTTTCATTAGCCTATCTGATTTCATTAGCCTAATTCACACTATTAATTATTGGTCTGATGAGATCATCAATGTAAGTATGCCAGCCACATGATGGTTGCATTGGGGGAATATTCAGTCTTTTTCAAGACTTCTACATGGCCCTCAGATGATGTTCCCATTTCATTTCCATTTCAGGCTGCTGCCCTACTCAATAGATGTATCTGAATCTCCTATGAAAGCAACATTGCCAGAATAAACATTTTGTTTACGTACACAGTCCTGCTTGCAACTCTCAACAAAGAAATATAAAAGGAGATTTAAGTTTTTATTCCTAGATAGTGAACTCCTGTGTGTTTCTACAATGCAGGTCATTACAGATGCGGCTGCCCCCTGAGATCGAGCAATTCTCGTGCCCGTGGTAACAAAGGGCTGAGGATCTGGCAGTGAGGTAGTGGACTGGGCCACTTAGATAAGTTTCATTCACTGTAGGAGCCCAAGGGAACAGTGCATCAAGGCACTGCCCTCGGTTCATGGTGTAACTTTACACTATTTTCCCTTTAAGTCGCTACTAATCCTTTGGGTTTACATGTTTTTGGGGGGCTGCATCAGAGAAAAGCAGTGTGAAATTGCCTGAAAGCCTCCTCATAAATAAGCCTTACAGGACTTCCCTGGTGGCCCAGTGGTTAAGAATCTGCCTGCCAATGCAGGGGACACGGGTTCGAGCCCTGGTCCGGGGAAATCCCACATGCCGTGGAGCAACTAAGCCCGTGCGCCACAACTACTGAAGTCCATGCCCTAGAGTCCGTGCTCCGCAACGAGAAGCCACTGCAATGAGAAGCCCATGCACTGCAAGGAAGAGTAGCCCCTGCTCACCGCAACCAGAGAAAAGCCCACGCGCAGCAATGAAGACCCAAGGCAGCCAAAAAATAAAATAATAAAATAAATTTTTTTAAAAAAAGACTTACAATATAGACCAGGTTTGTTATTGAAAAGACTGAGAGAAATGCCCTTGAGGGCCCCAAGAACCATTTTACAAGGCTCCCACTGTGATTTTTTTTGGTCTCTATCTAATGACTGCTAAAAAGAAATGACTAACTAGGTTAAAAATCTCCCTGGCCCCAAATTCAGTTGGAAACAGAGCCTTAGCATTAACATAAATTCTGTCTACATATTTACTAACCAATATTGCTTGTTTAAACTTCATCTTCTCTTTCTAGAAAATATCTTACTCCTTTGACAAACAGAAGAAGGAGAAAGCAAAAAAGCAGGAAACCTGCAACATCAGAGATTGGAACAGCAGACTAAGATTCCAGGGACTCTGGATTAGCTTCCTAAACTATGTACAGGGTACCAGTGTGGGCCATTCACATGCTTCATCTTCTTAGGTCAATTCTTTGAAGTGCTGTTGTTCCATTTTAAAGATGAGGAAACTGAGGCTGGTAAATGGCTAAACCATTCATTTAGCTTGGGAGTATCTTACTTTAAAAGAATCATGATTTTTCACTTATTGCCAATCAGAGAAGCTACAAGAACTGCCCCTAATAGCAAAGAGCCACAGAAAAACACTCTTCCCTCTTTATTCCCTTGGATTCTTCACTATCACCAGTGGATCTCTCATGTTCACTCCTAGGCTTCTGGAAGTTGGCCTGACCACCAACCCTATTCCTTTTATGAGAACACTAACTCCTTACACCTCCCATTTCCTAACACTCCTGTCCACCCCATCCTGTCCCCCTTCAGTTTTCCTAGTCTCTAAATCCTAATTTGGAAACAATTTCGAGGTCCACCTACTTTCCTGTGCATCTGTCTTTTGTAATTTAGAGGTTAGGGACTGTGTGTTTTCTACTTGTCATGTTTATGCCTCGTGGGTACCTAATAAATGCCAAATAATAGCAGCTTTATGACAGTGAAGAACCAGAAACACAGGTTCTTATATATAGTATTTCATCACCAGCAAGGAACATGTATTCACTGTCAGCAGCACTGTACTAGGCACTAACTGAAGTTAATTACTGAAGCCGGATCCCTACATTATACACCAAGACGTTTTACTTTTCTCTCTTATTTTTTTTGACCAAAAAAAAAATGGGATCACCACTGAATCTTCTCATTAAATCCAAAGCATCCTGAAGATAGAAGCCAGTACATTTTTGTAGAAGGGGGAACCAAGGTACAAAGTGTGCTGAACGAGAACTCTCTGAGAGTCAGTGACGAGGCCCTTTACAAAAGTCAGTTGCTGCTGCATGCATCTTCTGCTTTCCTTTGTGCTCGCATGCCAAGGGAAAGAATAGATTATCTAAAATGTGTACTTTCTGAGAATAACAAAAACACCTCAGTGTTCATGATGTGTCTAAACAAGCAGAGTAAATTGAGACATTTAAACTCAGTAATTTAGGCCAAAGATACATTTGCCTGGAGTATCAATATAATTGACTCAAAGGGGTTATTGTTATTGGGTTTTTTTGTATTTTTTTTTGTAGACTTCCCTAAATAATGATCTTGATTTCATTTCTTTTGTTTCCTTGTGTGGACAGAGGCTTCAAATATTCAGTAAAAATAAAAGGCCAGTTGCAAATTTGGGACACATTAATTCATGAGCAGACTCACTGTAACATCATTGATTTACTGTTATTGTTCTCAATCATGAATTCAGTAAATATTTATCAAATACTACCTACCATATTCTTGGCTCTATGCTATACAGAGGAGCTCATAGTCCTGTGTAGAGGCAGACATGTCAACAAGTGATTAATAAAATATGGTGTGGTATAATGGAAATAAGTCCTAAAGGAATGATATAAGTCCTAGAGGAATGATAAATTCTTCCTGTGTGCTCAGAGAAGGCGACATGTGGGAGGTGACATTTCAGCTGTGTCTTAAAGATGAATAGCTGTTCACTGTCAGAGTGTGGGAAATAGATCATAGGCAAAGGGAACAGCAAGTGCAAAGATAGAAGTCCTGGGAAAAGGATGGTATAGCGTGTCTACTACATAGGGTATATGATAAAGATAGAAAATGATGTTGAACTACTAATGATGAAGCCTCTTCTGTATCACTCTAGGGGGATTAAATTTCATTTTATGGGCATCAGGAAGTCATGAAGAGTTTTAATGAGAAGGATAATACGATTACGTTTATTCTCTAGAAAGAAAATTCAGCATAAAGAATGGGTTGACAGTAGTTGAGTCTGTAAGTAAGGATGAATTACATGGCCGTTATTTTACTTAAGGCATAAGGAAATGAGGGCCTTTATTTGGGAAGTGCAAGAGAAGATAAAGAAGTAATTGAGAGATATTTACGAGGTAGAAATGACAGGACTTGAAAACTAATACAGCATGTGAGAGAGACAACATGAACATTTGTCTAGATGGTGATGCTCTTACTGGGAAATGATACT
Source organism: Globicephala melas (assembly GCF_963455315.2). Taxonomy (NCBI): domain Eukaryota; kingdom Metazoa; phylum Chordata; class Mammalia; order Artiodactyla; family Delphinidae; genus Globicephala; species Globicephala melas. The sequence continues at coordinate 116,855,188 of NC_083314.1, forward strand.
AACATTTTCTTGCACTCCAAATTTTTCAGGAACTGTACTGAGTTATTTTTCCATGTTATTTTATTCAAATCACAATAACAATGTGACATAGACAATAGGTAGTTTTATTCTAATTTTATATACAGCTCAGGAACGGGGAGACAGTTGTCCATTGTCACAACCAGAATATAATTGAGTCAGGATTGGAAACTAAGTCTTCTTCTAGTCATTGTGTTCTCCACAAATTGCCACAATCCTCAGGTAGCATTAATGAATTCCTTCTGTTAAAGCCCTAATATAGATTTCTGAATCAAGGTAAATCATAAATTTGATTGTGTTATGACAAATGTAAAACTTTCATTTTGAATGAAATCATTTTTTTCCTTAAACTGTTTATTGGTTCTTGTTAAATGCCTGGACAATTTTTTTTTTTCTTTCTGCTAAACAGCAACCACAAAAACAGAAAACTTCTATTAACTGTTAAGAGTTTGTGATAAAAAAAAAATGGACATCTCTTTGCTAAGGAATAATTTTTGCCATGAAGGAGTCTGCTAGATATGAGGCCTAATACGTGGATAGAGTAATACAGGTTTTCAAATAGCTAATCACTTGACTTCCATTTACTGCAGATTTGAGTTTCAATTTTTCAATATTACTGATTCAAAATATTTGGGGCAATATATTATCAAATAAAAATATTTCTAAAGTTAGCTGAGCTAAGGTTTCTTTTTTCCTAGCAATCGCAGCGGACTTTTATTACATAACAGGTTTAGATGGAAAAAAAAGTTGTGCTCTTTTTAGTTTGAATTATTAAGTGCTCAGGGCAGTTAATTTTCCTCAGACATTTCTGCTTCTCTGTTAGATTATCTCATTTTAGTATGGTGGATTGTTCTATTTCCCAGTATCTTCTGTTGCTTTTGTGGTGATTTGGGAAGTTATTCGTTTGCAGGAGCTACTCACACCTGGCCTGAAATCTGTGAAAAAGAAATAGGATGAAAAAAAAATGACGTGGCCTCCAGCACTTTCTTCTTTCTTTCTTTTTTATTTTATTTTATCTTTTTATTTTTCATATGAAACATTTTCCTGTTGGAGCTTCTATATACAGTTGGAGGATGCTTTTGATATGTAGATCAAGCAAAATGGTAAATACATAGCCCTCTCTTTTCAAACATTCCCTTACTCTACAATGTGCCTGTAGTGTCACTTTCTTTGATTTCCATGAGGCCTGCCCCTGGGTTTGTATTATAACTTGGTATCTTTCCATTGTCCCTTACCATAAAAATTCCTTTTAAGAAAGTACATTCAAAATTCAGTCCATCAAGCTTTAACTCCTCTTTCTCCTCCTTCCTTCTAGAAGATTTAGCGACTAAGTCTTTCTTTGATTTATTTTCCCTGAATTTAAGGGTTCTCCACTTTCACTCCTAATTGCTACAATGTGGTGTCCCCTTTTGCCTGAGAGTAAACAAAAACAGAAACGAGCGTTGAAGAGACACACAGGCTCCAGAACTCACGTGCCTGACTAGCTGATGGATGGTAGGGTCTGGCTCTCAGGAATGAGAACCACCACACCATGCAAGCTCAGTTTCAGGACGGGCTCTGTCAGGCACAGTGGTAGGGGTTTTACATGCATTAGAGTCCTTCAGCCACCCAGAAGGTAGACCTTATTATCATTTCCATTGTTTCAGATTAGGGAATCTAAAATCTAAAAGAATGAGGTAACTTTCTCAAGGTCAGTCAACTAGTAAGTGATAGAACCTGTTAGTAAACCAAAGTTTTGCTGAATTCTGTGCCTGAATTTAAATGACTGATATTTTTCCATCTGAAAGTCTCTCAATGCCACTGTAAAATAGTTCCCTGGATTGGAGGGGTAGATTATAATTATACCATTTCTTGAGTTCTAATTCTCCAGGGAGTGTATTTCCTCTGATGTCTATGGACTTGCTAACAATCTTAAAAACACGGAAATTGGAAAAGTTGCCAATGTTACCCATTAAGAGAAAAAGGAAAGCAGAAAAGGAAAAACCTATATATTTTACTGCAAATATTAAAAATTGAAACTGGAGCCAGAGGATAAGCATTGTTTAATGTTGGCTCTGATTTTCTATTGGCCTGTCTTATTTAGTTTCCTATAATAGCAAATAGGATAGAGAAATGATAATTAGGTGTATTCTTTATTATGTGGTAGATTGGCTAATACAGTATAGCACAAATACATCTTGACATACCAGCAATACAAATTCCGTGACCTATCTATTAAGTATACGTAATTTTATTTATTTTCAAGGCAAGAGAGGTAAATGCGTGAAATTTAAAAATAAGAAAAACACCATTAAATTTTTTTAAATTTCTGTATTTTAAAAATACAGAAATAAAGTTCCATTAGATATAAAATGTATTTTAAAATGTGATTTTATTTTATCTAAATTGTATTTAAATTTTAAATTTTGAAATGTTTCTAGGGCCTTAATAATTTATAAAATCATTTACCATGGGTCATTTCTTAAAAGGTCAATATGATGATTTGGTGATCTTAATGAATAAAGTGGATCACCCCACAGTGCATTCATCCATGGTCTTTGACAATTATAAAGGTTCAATTCAAACATTATATACTACACCACTATTATTAGAAAGCACTGGGTTAGGCTCTTAAAAAAATAACAATAGAAAATAAATTTAAATAAAATTTTAAATTTAAAGTTAAATAAATTAAATGAATAATCAATAATGATTTTTGTTCCTTCTAGAAGCACACATATCTAGTTGCACTTCACAAAGATTATATATAATATAGACATATTGTTAGATGTGCATAAATTCTATTGTACAGAAGAATGAGAGAATAATTCTGACTAGTGAAATAGAGGCTTCCTGGAAGAGAAGGGATTTTTCTGGGTCATGAAAAATGAATAGGATTTTGAGAGGTAGGTATGACTTGACAAATATTGTTACTTAAGATCAGTTAGGGGCTTCCCTGGTGGCGCAGTGTTTGAGAATCTGCCTGCCAATGCACAGGGGACACGGGTTCGAGCCCTGGTCTGGGAAGATCCCCCATGCCCGCGGAGCAACTAGGCCCGTGAGCCACAACTACTGAGCCTGCGCGTCTGGAGCTTGTGCTCCGCAACGAGAGAGGCCGCGATAGTGAGAGGCCCGGGCACCGCAATGAAGAGTGGCCCCCGCTTGCCACAACTAGAGAAAGCCCTCGCACAGAAACGAAGACCCAACACAGCCAAAAATAAATAAATAAATAAATAATAATTAAAAAGAAAAGATTAGTTAGAATTCTTCTGTTTAAGTATGTCTTCTGTCTCATTGAAAAATAAAACAGATACATTTCTTGAAAAAGGTAGAGATTTGTATCTTGAAATGAAATTTTAAACGGTGGATATTCTTTGAAAGCCAGAAATAAGATACTTTTCTTTCTCATTATGTGAAATAAATAAGGCTAAAAGCCGGAAAATTATAAAAGTCACTTGATTAAATGGGGCAAGCAAATAAATGCTTTCTAAAGGTCTCAACTCAGTGTGCTCTTTCCCTGAGGCTAGTTGGAACTAGTCCATAGTTAGAATTGCTCATCATATGGGTGGCCAGTCAATGTGGTGCCAGCAATAAAATGTGTAATCAACTTTCACATGTTTTTAGACATTCCCAAATCACTTTGATCATGGCTAACAAGAAAGCTGCCATTGCAGTTAATAATCTATAAATTCTCAGGGGGAGGTTTAGTCCAATACTCAGTAGAATATTTCACATTTTATTTTAAAAAATATAGAATAACACAATCTAGAAATATATTTATCCTAAAAACACCAGCTTTTAGGATAAATACTGATGTTAATCCTAAACACCAGTCAATTTTCCATTATGTAATCTTGCTTTAATGCTAACATTTTAGGGCTTCCCTGGTGGTGCAGTGGTTAAGAGTCTGCCTGCTAATGCAGGGGACACGGGTTCAAGCCCTGGTCTGGGAGGATCCCACATGCCACAGAGCAATTAGGCCCGTGAGCCACAACTACTGAGCCTGCGCGTCTGGAGCCTGTGCTCCGCAACGAGAGGCCGCGATAGTGAGAGGCCCGCGCACCGCGATGAAGAGTGGCCCCCGCTTGCCACAAATAGAGAAAGCCCTCGCACAGAAGCGAAGACCCAACACAGCCAAAAGTAAATAAATAAATAAATAAAATTTAAAAAAAAAAAGCTAACATTTTAAATTGTCATTTTTGGGCCTGCGCGTCTGGAGCCTGTACTCCGCAACGGGAGAGGCCACAGCAGTGAGAGGCCCGCGTACTGCAAAAAAAAAAAAAAAAAAAAATTGTCATTTTTTACACGTCCAGGGACCTCGATAATTGAGATTAAGTTGCTACTGAAAACACATACACTTTGGATTGCATTTCATCTAGGTAAAATGACAAGTGATAACTTTTATGACAGCTTTCAAAGCTGCTTTTAGCAGTGCAGCCCGCAGCATCATTGTCCTTCATGCAGTTGAATTTTGCTCAATACAAGGAAAAATAGTTATTATGGCAGAGAAGATGCCAGAGTAAAATTTCTCTAAGCCAAGTGGTTTTTTAGCGAGTGGAGATATTCTTAAACATGTATTAGTTCCATACCACAGGACACAATTAACATGAGTAGTTAGAAGGGTACCAAAGGCAGCATCCGTCCAAGAAAGCAACATATGAAAGCTTGCTGAAAGCAGAAGATGATTTAGAGAGAAACATTTCAGAGATGACAGCTGTTTGAAACTAATCAATATCTCTTTTCTATACCAGGAGACATTTAGTCTTCCCTTGGCTCTAATATGTATCTTAGAAACCTGTAGGGTTTTAGAAGGCTGCTAAAGCAACACTTGAGAGCCCGGTTAAAGATATGACATGGTGACATCACTGATAAATGAATATGGAGGAGGAACAGGTGTGAAAGGCTGTTATCTGGGACATCACCTGAGAGAAGAATCTTAAATAATGACAAATCTAAAAGCTATGTCTTTTTAACTTACTTTACCATGTGTTTTTTCTTTTTACACACACTATTTATATTTCCCACCCCAAAGTAACAGCATGGACACACACAAACACTCCCATACACAACTGAAACCAGTGATATTCACATTGACCTTGCTACTCAAAGTGTAGTCTACAGACAAGCATCACAGACAAGTAGTAAACAAGCATAGAAATGCAGAATACGGAGACCCACTCCAGACTTACTGACTCAGAATCTGGATTCTAACAAGATCCTTGATGATTCTCGTGCACATTGTTTGAGAAGCGCTGATTTTAAAACAAGCTTTAAAACATGCATGGCCTTAAAACATGTGCATCTTCTTTTTCAAACCATTATGAGTTTGCCCATTATCTAAGGCAGTACAGTTTAGTGAGTGGTTAAGAGCAAATGTTTCTAGAGATTTGCTGTCCAGATGGCCTGAAGCCCACTTCCAAGGCCAACTTGGGCCTCTTCCTTGGGTCAGTACTCCTAACGGTTTGGCTGTCTTGGGGCGGGGGGAGCAGTGGTAGATGGAGGCTAGACAAATGGTTGGTAGTCCCTTGCCATGCAGAATGCAGTAGCAGGTGGGAGGGGATAGAGCTCTCCTCTAGTTTAGGTTTCCATGTATACTCATGCCCAGGCCTTGTATATGTTAGGAGTTATAGTAATTATTAAAAATCAATCTGTGACTATAAAGTTGATGCTATTATGAAATAGAAAAAGAAAAATGATTGCAATTCCTCCCACCTCTCCTACTGCGGGATTGGCAGGATAAAGGGTGCTAGTCCAGAGGCCATGCTCTTCCTTTTCATCTATTTTCTCTGCTTCCATTCACACTACTGCTGGTGAGGCACCACTGAGAGCTTCGTTTCCTTAGAGACTCACATCTACACTCAGGCTTCCAGGCTCTGTGCCAAAGAAGTCTGACAGTGACACAGAGGGCAGTGTACTTTCCTAGATATACAAGCACAGCTCCGACTGCCATCAGTGGGAGTTCTACAATCAGCATGAGAGCAGAGCATAGTCTAGAATTGGAAATTTGTCCTCAAGGCAAGGCAGCATAAGCGGCCTGGTTACAGAAGAGTCACACTATACAATTAGATAACAACTGCATGAGAATTTAGAGACGAGTTCCCCCAAGTTCTAGAAGGAGAAGCAGGTGAAAATAGTTTGAACTACAGGATTTTTTAATTTTTAAAAATTTTTTTTAATGGAAGTATAGTCGATTTACAATATTGGGTTAATTTCTGCTGTACAGCAAAGTGACTCAGTTACACACCTATATACATTCTTTTTTATATTCTTTTCCATTATGGCTTATCCGAGGATACTGAATATAGTTCCCTGTGCTATACAGTAGGACCTTGTTGTTTATCCATTCTATATGTAATAGTTTGCATCTACTACTAACCCCAAACTCTCAGTCCATCCCTCCCCGACCCGTCCTCTCCCTTGGCAACCACAAGTCTTGAACTAGAGGATTTTTAAATTTTTTAAATTCTTTAAAAGAAGTTATGTAGTAAACTACCCTTTTATTAAGAGGACTTCTAAATTAGTCATCTCACCAAATTAGAAGATTCTAGAAATACAGAAAAATTCTCTGAACCACACACTTTCTTTATATGTTATTTTCTTTATCTGGTGCCCTTAATTCTACCCCTCTACCATTCTTCAGTGTAAATGGGAAGCCTCCCAGATTAGCTCAGGTACCCTCTTTTATTTTTTTATTTTTTATTATTTTTTTTTTTAGGTACCCTCTTTTAAATGAGCTTAGAGCATGCTGCATATCTTCTTCACAGCACCCATCCAATCTAATTGAATATTTGGGTAATCTTTTGTTTTATGTTTGTCTCTCTAGGTAGACAGTAAGCATCATGAAGGTAAGGACCATGTCTGTCTAGTTATGTGCCTGAAGCACACTGACCACTCAATAAATACTTGTTCAGTGAATTTACATTTAGAAGCCTAATTCACAAGAACTTATCATCGGATCCTCACCCAGACCTATTTACTGTTTAGATACAATTCAAGTGGATTTGTTTATCTCTTTTCCCAAACCACAACAGACTCAAGTAGTAAACTAGAAAGAAAAAGAAGGGAGGAGTATAAAGAAGGGATGAAAAAAGCCAACAGACAGCTCCATAAAGCGAGAAGACAGAGCACCACAGATGAAAGAACTAAAAGAACCTAACAATGGGGGACTTCCCTGGTGGTCCAGTGGTTGAGACTCCGCACTCTTAATGCAGGGGGTCTGGGTTTGATCCCTGGGTGGGGAACTAGGATCCCACATGCCACAAGGCACAGCCAAATGAATGAATGAATAAATAAATAAATAAAACAGTGGCTATGTAAATCAACTATACTTCAAAAATAAATAAATTTAAAAAAAAAAAAAGAACCTAACAATGGGGAGCTATTATCCGGGCAAGATATTGCAGATGGTACTTTGGTAAAACTCCGGAATCCCATAGTTAATGTTGATAATCATAAATCTCAGTTTAAAAATACAAGTAAAACTATATTCCAGGGCTTCCCTGGTGGCGCAATGAATGGTTAACAATCCGCCTGCCAATGCAGGGTACACGGGTTCGAGCCCTCGTCCGGGAAGATCCCACATGCCGCAGAGCAACAAAGCCCGTGTGCCACAACTACTGAGCCTGCGCGCTAGAGCCTGCGAGCCACAACTGTTGAGCCCGCGTGCCTAGAGCCAGTGCTCCACAACAACAGAAGTCACTGCAATGAGAAGCCTGCACACGGCAACGAAGAGTAGCCCCCGCTCGCCACAAGTAGATAAAGCCCGCGTGCAGCAACAAACACCCAACGCAGCCAAAAATAAAAATAAATAAATACAGTAAATAAATTTATAAAAATAAAAAAAACTATATTCCATTGGGCTTCCTTGGTGGCGCAGTGGTTGAGAGTCCACCTGCCGATGCAGGGGACGTGGGTTCGTGCCCCGGTCTGGGAGGATCCCACATGCCGCGGAGCGGCTGGGCCCGTGAGCCATGGCCGCTGAGCCTGCGCGTCCGGAGCCTGTGCTCCACAACGGGAGAGGCCACAACAGTGAGAGGCCCGCGTACCGCAAAAAAACCCAAAAACAAACAAACAATATTCCAGACATGCTGCTTAAGGAGGTGAGAGAGTATACATTTTGGAAAGATTTTTAGGAATAAATTATCCAAAAGAGGTAAGAGTTTATAGTATAATAAAAATAATAGCATCCATTATAATGTGTTTTTAAGTTTATAAAGTACTTTTCTGTACTTTATCTCATTTCATTTTCATAAAATACAGGAGGGGACAAGCCACAATTGTCAGGAAAATTTGCTTATGTGGAACACCTCATTCTACGGTAAAGTTGATGAATTAGGCACTACTGTAATTTTCTCACTGAAGATTATAAGAAGTATTTAGATGTTATTTTTTTTCTGAAAATTGTTGGAAAGAGATTTAATTACGATTTCAAAAATTTTAAAATCCAAAACTTTTTTCAATAATGATTTACTGAGAGTTAGACATTATATTTAAATTAAGTTACCTAAATCTTACAGAGGAGGTGCATAAATAATATAGAATAGATCTTATAAATATGTAGCAGATGCAAATTTTATTATTTATAATATTTAAAAAGTAGATGTGTCTTGGACATTAACTTGTAATTTTACATTAATTATGTGCCTGTATTTTGACAGTGTTCTTTACAGAATGCTGAATTATACCAAAAAACACACACTCACATATAACCTCAAAATTATGCTTACTTTAAGGTGTACTAGAAATGCAAAAATACTAGTCCTTTCATTTTGGTTTTTAGACTTCTCTTTCCAACTCTCACGTAGTAAACATCTTCTTTTGTTTTCAACGATTCAGTATATACTTTCTACAAGCAGAGACTTGCTTTCTGCCACAATTAGAGGAGCATTCAAATCCAATCCCTAGCATTAAGTCCAGTTTAATAAGATATTATAGGGTGGTTGACTATAAGGCCAATAGTTAGCCACAACCCTTGTGGGTTAGTCTGAATCAAGAATGGATTCCAGGTTTCTGGGATTAAGCATGGTGAAGCTTTCCAGGAGCTTCCAAATATTCTTTTTGGTCACAAATAATGAATTTCAACTCCAACGGGGTTATCGTATGTATTATTCATGGGCCATCATAGGAGCCACCAAACAGATTATCATGTTTACATCAGACCTCCTTGGAGAGAGAAATTCTTTAATAGTTGAACTAGCAGGGTCAGTCAGTACAGAGATGCCTGTGGGCGACTAAATAATAAATAAATAAAATAAGAGAAGAAGAAATGAAATCAAACATTAAGAGTTTAATTATGTCCTTCAGCAGTCACCAATCAATATATTTTTATCTCTTGTTGAAAAGGTTATATTAAGGTTTCATCATTTTGGCAGATTTATTTATTTATTCATTTATTCATTTATTTATTTGTTTATTGTAAGAGAGAGGAGATGCAGAAGGGCATGGAAAAGTGAAGAGTCCAGAGAAATCACTTCACTCGAGTTAACAGACCTTTGCAAATGTCTATTTGTTGTATCGCATTTTTATAGCAATTTGGTCTTTTTCAGTAAGCTCAGTGCCACATGGAGTCGTCCTATTGTTTCTGCTGGAAATAAATGCACTTTAGCAGATGTTGTGACATGCAGTGGCATTTTCTTTTCTTAAGAGCCTCATTTCAAATTGGTTTAAAAGGACACATTACCTTTTGGCAGGGCGGTAGCTTTACTAGGTTGTGCTTGCTTATTTGTTTGTTGGTTTAAGGATTTTTTCCACAACCTTGCCTTACTTAGCCCAGCCATTCAGCTTTAGGAAGGAAACTTTATTTTCTAGCTGGAAAGAAAAACATGAGTTAACATGTGAGATCATTATTCACAGGAATTCTTTTTTTCAGTTCAGCTGACTTTATTATGTGTCATAAGGAGAGTTACATTGAACCACTCAGAGTATCACAGGGTATCCTGGAGGTTACTGATGTAAACTAAATTCTCTGCAGGTTCGTAAGGGAAACAGTCATGGTATCCTAGAAATGGAAGTTACCTTAAATATCTCCATGTAGACGACTACCTGCATTGTTGTTAAACTGGGAGTTTCTAGATATGGTCTCTCATTCAGAGATTTATGATGTATAACATCTATATTATGACATTTATTTAGCATACTTCTCAAAAGGAATATCAATCTCCATTTCCTAGACCAAGACCCATACAAGTAAAGGACCCAATATTGACTCTGGCTACTCATTCCAATGACAAACACAACTGTATGAAGAATGACATTTTAAAACTGAAGTTGGGACCAGTAATGCCTTCATGAGAAGGTATTGTCAATGTTGCTGAATAAGAAATGAAGTGCATCTCAGATTAGATATTAATTTATTTAAAGAGAATTGTCAAAAATAAATCAAATGTTTTATCATATACATAGAAAACATATAAGTAATCAATTTTTCAAGAAAATTGTATTTATATAGTTAGACACTTCCCCTGTGATTTCCAGGTACTTGTGGTTTTCATACAATGCATTTTTGCATGTCCTCTACCTGGGATGCTCTTCATGAACAATGAACCATGTTTACTTGGTGATATCTACTAATTATTAAAGATTCAGTTTACCTATCTATCTCTGAAGTTTTTTTTTTTTTTCTTACAATCCCATGTAGTCATTATGAATCACTTTCTTCTCTGTGTCATCACTGTGCCTTGATCAACACTTTCTTATTGTCTGAGCCACAGAGTATTTATTTTAATTATTTCTTTATGTTCCTCCCCTCTCTGACTATGATATCCTTGTGGGAGGGACAATGTCAGATTCATTTTTTATTGTATTCTCAGCATCAAGCTGAGTACCTTGTACATTATGGTGACTCAATAAATACATAGAAAACTAATGAATATGGCCTAAACACCACATATATTAAATCAGTTTCAGTCTAAAATTCTACCCAGATAAACATAATAGACAAATTAAATGAATTTAGGCAGAGACAGAACATTTATAGATACCCTAGGACTGTAGAGGTATAGAGAGAAGAAAATGATAATACTTTATTCATAGACTAAAATAGTTTCTTAAATTGTCTCAATTATTTGTGCCCTCAGAAAGCTTTTCAGAATTTGGAGACTTAGTGTATGTTCTTTTTCAGTCACTCTCTAGTAAGCAAGGCAATCACTGAGAAATTTCTTGAATCTATGACGGGTTAGGGAAGCTCTTGAGAACTGAAAGAATTTGATTCACAAAAAGATTTGGTACCATGCATGGAACGCATATTCTAATCACTACCTGTTTAAAAAAAAAAAAAGGGCACTGATTATTTCAGAAAAAAGCACATCGACATTATGATAGTGAAATTAGAGTGGAATTATGGGTTTCTCTGCTTGGAAGTTTTTTTATTGCTTTTCTGAGAGGGGTGCACATACATATGCAGATCTTAACATATTCTTGATCTATAAGAACATGAGAAAATATCTTAATTATAAATCTGGGGTATAGTTTACCTTACTATGTCATATATTTTACAAATTTTACAAATATATGTTAAAATATGAAGAACAGTCATCCTTTCATTTGTTCACTTGATAAATATTTCTTTGAGTTAACTATAAGACATTGTGTTGGGTACTGTGGAAAATACAAAGATTTCCTAGATATACACAACTTAGAAATACAAATAAAGTAAAATGGTAAGTAAAAAGAAAAAAGATTCCTATGATACAGTATTCTCCTTTGGCAACAGAGATATTTTATAATCTGTAGTCCTGCTTAAGGCAGGGTATACAGTTTATCAATGATCCTTTTAGCTTTGTGAATATATGATAACTTAAATCAAAGTTGGACATCCTTCTTTCCCTCTTCAAAAAGCAAGACCATATTAAACAACATTTATGCATCAAATTTATTTGCCATACTTGAAAAATATCTGTAAATCAGAAAGTATATATACAGAAAGTACCACGAGAATAGAGAGCCAATTCTTAAAGATCATATTCTTTTCCATTATCATGCTTCTAAACTTGACTTTTAACAATTAGTATGGCCAGTAAATACCTGAACCCCACAAATGGAACGTTTAAACAGCAAGACCAAATGGCCAAATGCTCACCACCTGCTCATGCCCTCTTGCAATCAATCAAGCCTAACCTAACAAAATGAACAAATACAGTGATCTGTGATTAGTTAAGAAGAATTGGACCAGTGTACGATTACCAAATGACATGGAGGTAATTTTGCCATCAATACTTGAAGAATGTTTAAGCAGACTGTAATTCTTTTTTTTCTCCTATACTTCATCACGTTTAAGTAATACTTATCTGGTAGGTATTCAATATTATATCCAGAGGATGAGAAGATATGCAGTGGGGAGTGGGGATGGGTAGAGAGGCACAATCCTGTTGTTTTCAATCCATTGGACCAGAGTATGGTGAATATCTAGAGTGACCATATAATTTATTTTGAAAACTTGGTGCTTTTTGAGTAAAACAGGATGCTATTTTTAATTATACCAGACAATTGGTATAAACTGGGACTATCCAGGCAAGCTGAGATGTATGATCAACCTATGACTATTCAGACAAAACTAGACAATTTAAAATGAGTTAAGACAGATCAGAAAAGTTAGTTGTTGTAATTTCCTAGGGAGGGCTTATGGAAATGCTTTAAATACTTAAAATATTTAAGTTTAAATATTTTACTTTCAAAATCTTTGTAACAATAAAGAAGGTAAAAGAAGGGGCGTGAAGAGTCTTAGAACTCATAGAATTAAACATAGTGTTTACAATAGTACAAAGAAAAGTACATTTAAGTAAAATAAAAGAAAAATGAATCTTTCTGACTGGAAAACTTTCATCCTTTGATGATTTGCTAACATTTTCAGAAAGTCTCCCAAGAATCCTGTAACTTTGCTCTGAACTCCCCTATAAACTTAATTGTTATTGTTTATCTGTATTTTTACTAGACTGTGTGCCTTGAAAGACCCAATTTTGTTTTATCCATCATTAAACTTCACAGTTTCTGACCCAAAGTAGATATTCAATAAATATTTTTTACCAAACTTATTAATATTGATGACAAACTTAGAGAAACAGAATAAAACTTCTCTATTTGAATATTAACACTCTCTATTAGGTCTTTGCCAGATTCTCTTTTCTTTTGAGTCTTATGTTTGTCTATTTTCAAAGATCCCTTTTCCACTAAAACCTGGAAAAAGAAGTTTATAAGAACTAAAAGTTCTATAAATGTTCACCACAGGATGCCTCTCCACTGTGACACAGGAAGAACTGGTTTGGAAATTGAATGTGGATGTGGCTCTGTGTAAAGCACCTATTTACTTTCAGAGGTGTTAGCTCAGTTGGTGAGAAGACAGCACTAATAAGGGTAAGGGTGCAGGTTTTATTAGCTCTACACAGAGGAAAACTGCCCCAGAGTCACAGATGGTAGCTCCAAGCTCAGGGAGTTCTCTTGGGTCACAGAGTGCAGATTACTCACTGCAACTTATTAACAGTTTGGAAAACAAGCAGCTGATGGTAGATCTAACGTATAAAAGACAGCACATTATTACTTTGCAGAGCACTAAAACAAATTGAACCCATCAAACAACTGGAAACTTAGGAAGTGTACTTTTGTCATCTGTCCCTTTAGACCACAACTCTAAAATGGCCATACTTAGGGGAGGAAACTTAAATGCAAATTCTTAGAATATATCCAATTCATTACTGGAATCTCTGAGTGGGAGGAAGAGAGTATGGTCAGGTGGTATTGGTAATAGATTGTCAAAAGGGCAAAAATCAATCTGAAAATCATCGGTAGTGATCACATTAGGCTTTGTGGAGTGATAGATTCTGAAAACATTTGTGTATTGAAATAATGGTTTTCTTTGCAGAAGCGTGATTTCCCACGCACAAACAGCATTTTATTGTATGTGGAGCTCTGCTTTTCCAATAAACATTGATTCATGGCTCACTACATAAATTAATGCCAGAAAAAGAAAGTAATTTAGAAATATTTTTGATACATTCTGTTAGATTCAGTTATGAGACATTTGATTAGAATGTTGTAAAACAGTCAAATGCACTGAAAGAAAATGTAATGAAGAAGGTAATGATGATATGTAATGACCATCTACAAGTCATTTGGCAATCATGAAATGATCATTATTAAGAGTGCTTCCACACATGGCAATGTTCTAATGTCATAGATGTTGCACATCTTGTGGTAAACCCATTTTTTAAATGAATGTACTCTGGGTAGGTTGATAAAAGAAGCCAATTATTTTGACTGTGGTCTCATAGAAGAATGGACTCCAGATCTTAGAAAGAGAAAACCTAGACAGGAAAAAAACTTTATACTAAACTCCTTTACAGAATAGTTCCCTTCTGGGTTCAGGTTTACTTCTTTCATCATTGGTATGTTATTTTGGGGACAGGTGCAACAAATATTTATCACGGCCTTCTCAAAAATGGAACTAGCAGGCATTCAATAAAGCAAGTTTCATATTAGAAGCCAGCATTCAAAAACAAAATGTTTATGTATTCAACTAAATAATGACATGATTAAACATCAATGAACATACTCTATGTTGTAAAACTCAGTGAGCCTATCAAGAACATTCTTCCAGGTATAGACAGGCTTGTTGACTTGCCATTCTTTCTATTTTTATGCTTTATAAATAACTTACCTGTCCTCATAACAGTGAAATAAGTACATGGACACACACACACACACACACCCCCCTCTCACGATTGACTCTGCTTCTCCCGCAGGAGAATTCAGAGTTGGAGACTTAGGGGCTTAGTGGGAAGGGAGCAGAAGTGCTACTTCTCTTAGGATATTTTAGCCATGAGGAGATTCCTTTAGCAGACCAGGCCAAAGAGACCTAATGCTGTGCTATAAAACAGAACTTGCTATATCGCTGGTTCATATTGGAGTCTTGAATTTCTGTCTTTCTCGGATAGAAACAGCATGGCTCTCTGAACATTTTAAAATCACATCGGATATGTGGCAAAATGTCCCAGAATGCTGCTCTTTAGTACCTGTTTCCGAAGAAGATTCAGAGGTTAATATACCTAGAGTTTCCTCAGGAAATGTTGTCGTAGAGAGTGTAGTCAAAAGAAGGCAGCCAATTTTAGTTGAAAGTCAGACATCTGGCGCACAGAATCGAACGAATCCTAGGAACACTGTTTAGAGATATGGCTATGCCCATTATAAAGATGAGATTCAGAAAGATTAAATATCTTGCGAAGATCACAGAGCTAGTTAGAGATGGAGAGGGATTTGAATCTCTCAGTCCATCCAAATCCAGAGTCTGAGCCAGAGAGATCTAGGTTAGAACTCTCCTATCATTCATTAGCTGTGTAAACTTGGACAGATTTCTTAACTTCAGTGAGGTAGGTCTCCATTCACATATCTTTAAAATGGAGAGAATGCCTACCTCCCAGGATTGTCCAAAGATTAAATAATTGAGACAGGATATGTTAAAGTGCTGAGCACAGGGAGTCTTCCCTCTGTGATCTGCCTTGAGATAAGCACTCTGTTAAGGGCCTGAGTCCATAAGACTCCCTCCTCCCCCAGTGTTGGAGATATAGTGGGAGACAGAAGACAATAACTTATTATAGGATGGTTTTAGACATTTACCTCAATATGTGAAACAAATAAAAAGGGGATACTCTGTTTGATGGGTGTGGGTGTTTGTAAAGAGGGAACTGATCCACCCACTCAGCCTTTCCCACAGCTGCCCCTGGAGGTCCTAGACCGGCTCCTTTGACCCTGGGGCCCTGAAAACAGTCATTAGGTGAGATGGTCTCTGGGGGACTTTCAAACTAAAAACCTAGTTTCTACTGTAGGTACACAAATATCTGTAATAAAAGGTACAAATATGATGACAACCATAATATATACGTCCATTCAGACAGAGAGAGATCACAGTTGCTTTTTTCATGGAAGAGGAAAGAAGAGGGTCAGTAATGGTGGTATCACAAAAAGGTGGCCTTTCACAGAATGGGTAAGATTTTAAGAGGCTGAGATCACCACTGAAGAGGAAGGAGAGGAATGACATGCATTTTAATGGGTACGTATCAGGAGGAAAGGCAAAATACGATAAGACAAAAGAAAAGGAAAAAAAATACAGAGTATCTTTGAGACTTGTGAGTCATTCTGACTTAACTGGAGCTTCAAGTACAGATGTGTAGGAAGTAGGGGAGGTGAGACTGGAAACTGGAGGCAATAAAAGACTGTGCTAAGACATGGCTTTTGGAGTCAGACAGATGCGAGTCTGAGTTCCTGTTCTGACAAACACTAGTTGTGTGAACAGGGGAAACTGACTTCTACAACCTCAGCGTCCTACTCTGGAAAATGGAGCTATTAATGCTACTACTACTACTGGGACTTCTCTGGCGGTCCAGTGGTTAAGACTTTGCCTTCCAATGCAGGGGTGTGTGGGTTCGATCCCTAGTCGGGGACCTAAGATCCCACATGCCTCGAGGCCAGAAAGTCAAAACAGAAGCAATATTGTAACAAATTCAATAAAGACTTTAAAAATGGTCCACATCAAAAAAGAGCTTTAAAAAAAAATACCACTACTACTAATAAAGGAGAATAGTAACTCTTACTGAGTATCCACTCTGTGCCAAGCATGGTTCTAAGCACTTTAAAGGTGTTAACACAGTCTTCACAACAACCCTGTGATGTAGATCCAGTCATTGTCACAATTTTGCATATGAGGAGGTTGAGGCAAGAGAGGGTAACAAACCTGTCTAGCAAGTCACTTGTCACACAGTTAATAAGAAGGAGATTGGAATCCAGGCATTCTTGTTCTGGAATCTATCTCATTATTAGAAGTTTAGCCATCCACCTCACAGAGTATGGTGAGAATTAAATGAGATGACTCTCATAATATGCCTGTGATGGGGTTTAGGACATGCTACCCTGAAATGTGACACCTTGGCATATTGAATGGATTAAGCTAAAGGAGCTTGAAAAAATGACAGAAGCAGAGAGGTCAGAGTCCCCTCCCCCATGTCCTGTTCCTTTGAATAGGTCGAAAACCTTCATATGAGAGGTGTCCTCCCTGTGCCTAGAGGAAAGGCGCATCTTTATCACAGAAGACAAAGGGACACCAAGAAGAACCCTGCATTTAGGTTTTGCTAGGCTTCCCCTAGTTTACTACACTTATCTTAGTCTCATTAAACTATCACATTTTTACAGGACTACTCACTCTTCATCAAACTTAGGATAAATACACTCAGGTCTAACTGTTTCTTCGGGTCTTCATTTCTTTATGAAGGCTCCCATGTCATATAAAACTTATATTAAATAAACCTGTATGCTTTTCTTCTGTATCTGTCAGGTTAATATTCAGACCCAGCCAGGAACCTCAAGAAGGTCGAGGAAAATTTCTACCTCTGCTACACTCACGAAGTGTCAGGCACAGAGTAAGAGTATAACTGAATAAATCTTAGCCTGGAAAAGGAGAGAAAGAGAGTTTGAAGCCCAGACCCATGAAGGTTCTTGAATACCATACTTTGGAGTAGTTTTTGATGTTTCCTAGTTGGCAATTTTTAATTATATGTGGGGTTGCAATAGGCTTGTGGTGTGATCAGAAATGTGATTTAGAAAGCTTCAGCTTTTAGGATATACCAGCTTATAAAGAGAGAACTGTGGACCGATTAGATTTTTATTTTAATAGTCATTAAATGGGCCCCCAAAAGGTGGTGGCAGTGGAGATGGAAAGGAGGAAACACAGAGGTAAAAGCTATTACAGACACTGAGATGGAGGGTGGAGCAAGCAAAAGATGACTCAAGGTTTCGGAGGCTGGGTGACTGGGAGAACGCTGCTGATGCCATTAATAGAAACACAGAAAGCAGGGAGAGAAGCTGGACTTTGAGGGAAAAAAATGATGATTGCATTCTTTACAGATTGAGTTTGAAGTGATGACACATCATTTAGGTGGAGATACACAGTAGACAATCAGCTTTGCAGGAACTCAGCTCCATATAACAAACAGTAGCATCTAAACTTTCATTCTTAGGACATCCTTTTTGATTAGACATTTTCAGCACATTCTCATTTTGTATATAAAAGTAAATATATATATGTGTTTATTTAGAATTGCACACATGTCTGTACTGTATAAAAGATGCACATAGGGGCTTCCCTGGTGGCGCAGTGGTTGAGAGTCCGCCTGCCGATGCAGGGGACACGGGTTTGTGCTCCGGTCCGGGAAGATCCCACACGCGGCGGAGCGGCTGGGCCCGCGAGCCATGACCGCTGAGCCTGCGCGTCCGGAGGCTGTGCTCCGCAACGGGAGAGGCCACAGCAGTGAGAGGCCCACGTACCGTAAAAAAAAAAAAAAAAGATGCACATAGAAAATAATAATAGAAATAGAGATTCCGGTTTTTTCCTATGCCCCCATGGATACTTTTGAGTACCCTCTGGTAGGCATGTACCCTATTTTGGAGACCACTGAAATATCTTAGATATTTCCTTCTCCAGTGTTGGGAAGGAACCTAAATGCATTTGCACTGAACAAAATGACCTTCTATTGCCTCTTTTCCTATGAATGAAAATCTCCCCTTTTCGGGATTTCTTAACGGTGTGCACAGGAGGAAAAGGACTAAAGACTTCATTGTGCTACAAGTTCTCACATGTGTGCATAAAAGTCTGTGTATAAGGATGTTCAATGTAGCATTGTTAATAAAGGTGAAAATAACCTAAAAGTCCATAAGAAAAGAGAAAATAACACAAATTATGATACATCACTTTATGAAATAAAGAATTCAGTTAAATGTACACGTATTGAGGGGGGGAGGGACCTCCAAAACATATTGTCAAGTCAAAATATAAGTTGCAGTAGAGACAATGTCTTATGAGGGATTCCCCACGACCTATGAAGTAGTTTGAATAAACATATATATATATATATATATATATATTTCTTTTTCTTTTCATTGAATGACACTGAATCTGAAGAAGCTATAGATCAAGCACTACTTTATAGGAATTACAGAGAACTAAGGAATATGCTGGATAACACCAAGGGAATGCAATCAATAAAATCCAAACTGAGGGGTTTTATTTAGGACAAATGACTAAGTGATTCACTTTATTCAACAAATGAAAATAATTTAAAAAGTGAGAAAGAGCTGGAAGGGAACTATGATTAAAGAGACAAAAATTTCAAAACTGGCAAAACTAAGCTATTTAAGGATGTCCACTTGAGTAACAAATTATGCCCTCTGTATTGTTTATTCTTTCTATAGTGATGTGTTCATTTGTGTCATTAAATATAACATTAAAGAGAAAAAACAGAAACTATATATAGTGTGATTTGTTGGAATGGAAATTCTAGGTGTATGTTAGAATGAGAATCCCATTTATTAACAAAGCTAAAGATGGACTTACATTTATAAGGATATTATGTTCAGCGATATATAATTATATATCTTCAACTAGGAAACCATACAAATGTAGTTTATTTGCAGAATGAATAAAATGAGTTAGCCTTTAACTGCATTTTCTTTTTTTAATTTAATTTAATTTTATTTATTTATTATTTTTGGCTGCATTGGGTCTTAGTTGCAGCACGCATGATCTCTGTTGCGGTGCATGGGCTTCTCTCTAGTTGTGGCATGTGAGTTTTCTCTCTCTGGTTGTAGTGCACAGGCTCCAGAGCGCATGGGCTCTGTAGTTGTGGCACACAGGCTCCAGAGCACATGGGCTCTGTAGTTTGGGGCATGCAGGCTCTGTAGTTTGGGGCATGTACGCTCAGTAGTTGTGGTGTGTGGGCTTAGTTGCCCCACGGCATGTGGGATCTTAGCTCCCCAACCAGGGATCGAACCCCTGTGCCCTGCATTGGAAGGTGGATTCTTTATCACTAGACCACCAGGGAAGTCTCTAAATGTGTTTTCTCTAAGATTGCTAAACATTCTTGCCTTTTTTTCTGTTGGATTCTCAAATAGAAAAAGTAATCTTTTGTTAATTGATATCTCTGATCTTTGGGCCTACATCTTAAGATACTTTAAGAAAATGGGTATTAGACATGTACAGGAAAGTTATTAACCACGGAGATGAAAATCTTCTGATTGATGGTAGGAGCATTCTGTTATTCAGACTGATACCAAAATACGACAAACTGATGCCAAAATATAATGGACCTCCAGTTCTAAAAGATGATTGAGCTCAAGAGTGGTGGAAACTTACAATTAAGGGAAAAATTAGTACTGTTTTTGTATTACTTATCCTCCATATTTGCTTCAGATCTTTTTTTTTTTTCCCACAGAATCACATCTTTATTTGGTTGCTTTGTGTAAGTTTGCAGAAAATTTTGCTACTGAAACACCATTATAAACAAGAGCCATTGTTTTATTAAGCTTATCTGCCTGAAGATTATTTGATGTGTGGGTAAGAATTTGTGAATCTATTATCAAGGCTCTGTCCCAATCCACTTGTAGAAGCTCTTTTCAACATATTCTTGGTTTCATATTTAGATATGAAATATCTAAATAGAGATTTAGATAGAGATTATAGGAATTGTGTACTTTTTTTTCTTCTAATTCTTGTAACTAGTAGAGAACTCTAAACTGAAATGAAGAAAGAAAACCCAGTGTACATCTTTCTTTTTCCACTACCAACAATTTCCAATCTATTTTGCAAATATAGGACAGCTGCTTTATTGAGCTAAAAAAATACTACAAAATGTAATGATAGCACTTTGGACTCTATTCTGATCTCCCTTAAACTCCACACAGCTTGGATTTTTCTGTAATTTTAATGAAAATGTGGCATGGCACATCTCTCTCATTTAAATTATGCACCGTCAGTATTTCCTTCTTTGCAACTGAAGCACTTCTTGGGAAACTTGCCAGGTACAAGAGGGGAGGGTGAAAGCTGAAAATAGAAAATGGAGGTGGGGGCGGGGAAAGGAACTGGACTAAACAAACACACTCTTCATGCAGCCATGTTTTTAAAGACTTGCAAATCACTGGGAAATAGGGTACAGAAGTTCAAGTAGGATTAAGGTAGCTTTAGCAAGCTTAAATGGGGCTAAACAGAGGTCAGAATAGGGCTACAAGTCAAACTTTAAAAACTCGTTTGATTTGTTAAAAACTAACACAAGAATTCATTCATTTTAATAGGATATCAGAGTACCTCTTATTACTATTTAGCTACTTATGGCTTGATAGTCATGTGGAAAAGTCAATAATGTTTCTTCATACCAGTGACAATTTCTCAGTTAACGAAGCCCTCTTCCTTCACCTGCCATGCTCTTCTTTTGTTTTCCAAGCAAAGATCAATCATTCATTTATTTAACAAGTATTTATTGAGAGCCAGAGTGAAGAACAAGACAGCTTACTATCATCTATGTTAGAACTCCATCTTTTGTAGAATTCACATATACACAGAAATGAAGTTCCCTTGGGAAGAGGTGATTTAAAAAAAAAAAAAAAAAAGAATAGGCACCATATTTATATAAGCGAGAAATAGCCATATAAATTTGGTACCATTTTATAAATCACTTTGACATTTAGTTCTCACTTTAGCCTGGCATGACAAGTATTACTATCTCCCTATTTTATGGATGAGGAAGGAGTTTCAGAAAGGTTAAGGAAATTGGTGCTCATCACCTTTCGGTTGCAGAGCTATGACTCAGAGTTGGGCCTTCTGACTGGGAATTAGTACTTTTCTCATTATGGTGCAGAGGTTGGGAATGCTAGCTCTGGAATCCAAACAATTTGGGTTTGACTCACAATCTGCTCCTTACCGTGACCTTAGGCAAGTTGTGTTCTAAGCCTGTTTTATCTAAAATGGAAATCACGATAAAACCTCCCTCCAAGGGTTGTGGGAAGGTATAAATATTATAAAACTTGTGCTTAGCACAAAGTCCAGACACAGAAAGGGTTAAGTAGGATAGATTAACCCATTTTTCAAGCAGGATCAGAACCCCCTGTTAGTTTTCTAATGGAACTCTTTAAAAACAAAGAAGTTCCAGTTGGTGGAGTAAAAAAAAAGATGTTCTGGGAGAATAGAATGGAAATTAAACCTTAGTGCATCTTACTGTCAGGGCTAGTGCTGTGAGTAGGGAGTGTCAAAGGAAATCTAGGTCCTCAGCTCAAAAACACTTGTTTTGACATAATAAGATTCCTTTAGGATAAGTCAACAGATGTTTTAAAATGCAAATCTTTGGGGGTAGGAGGAACAAAGTGATAGCTTTCTGTGATAACCTGTTATAAATTCTTTTCCTCAAGTAATATCTTATTTGAGATCTTCTGCACAGCAAGAAGGAGGAAGGGGATTTTGGTGCACTTTAGGGTAGGGTGGGTCTAGAAGAGATAGGATTAGGTGAGAAGTAGAATGCCTTTGGCCAGAATGGTGGAAGCCTGAGGGTGCTTGGGTGAGGAGAGGCAGAGCATTCTAAAAGAAGAAGAGTCTGGAAAGTGTGGGAAAATTCCAAAATCCCCTTCCTTTATTTTGTGATGTTGGTTGGAATTGATAACTGCCTGATGTCAATAAAAATCATCTCCCAGCTTGCCTGTGGCACTGCTGGCATGGTGCTGATGCCTGAACCGGTATACTTGGTTGGAGCAAACCCTGCAGTGTAGCACAGCAATCTGTTTCCAAGTGTCCAAAGGGTTGTGCAGGCAGATACTTGTCCAGTCGGCTGAGTCAGAATCCCTGGGAGGGCCCAGCTTGTTTTCTCTCTGGAACCTGCTTGCATTCATTATTTAAATTGTACCTTTAAAGGTCTTCTCTGAAATATTTCCAGCTAGGGAAATCAGGAATGCCTCTTCCCCAGAAGCATACTGGGGCAGAGATCCCTGAACTGAGTCCCGAGTTCTGGGTTTGAATCCCAGCTGTGTCTCCTGTCTGGATTTCAGTTTCCTGATCTATAAAATGGAGGAGTCAGATTTGTTGGTCTGTGATTGTCGTCCCCTGAGTTGGCATGATTCAGTCATTCTTTTTTTTTAAATTTTATTTAGTTTTTTATATACAGCAGGTTCTTATTAGTCATTCTTGATATAAAGGTGGTTTTTAGTTCGGCTCTAATTTAGCAGCCAGAGCCCCTTCGTTCTTATCTCACTGCTGGCTCTAGGATATAACAAACATTTGCTGTGAAATCTTTCTCTTTCAGTCTCTATTTAGCAGCAGAAATCCCAAAATACTAACTTACTGACTGCTCCTATCATCTCTACATTAGGTTTCCTTTGCATTTCGCCATCCAGTGACCCACATCTAGATAGGTGGAGGTTGCATAAAAAGAAAAAAGGCAGCAAGTTAAGTCAGAGCTGAGCTGAAGATCAATTGCTGCAATTTTACCCCAAAGCAGGGCTGTGCTTCTGGAAGGACTAAGATTTATTGATTTCAACACATGAAGATGTAAAATGTGCTGTTATCACATCTCCGCAGAATGTGTACTGGCACCAACCTGCGGAAACGGCATGGAATAGCAACTTCCTAGTTGCTTTGTCAGTCCTACTCTCCATTTTGTGAGTCCAGATTCCAGTGTGTTACCCAGGCATAGATGCTGTCTTGTTGGGAGTGAACCTTGAACTGTAATCCATTATGACTGATATCGATATGATTGATATTATGGCTTAGATACCTGTATATTTAAATGAAGTGAAACCTCATGATACTCAGAATTCTGCATTTAAACACAATGTAAACTTTCATTTATATATTCACTTAAGATACAGTTAGTAAGTACCTGCTAGGTGTGGTATACTGTAAAATGATCAAAGCAGATTACTTGCTGGAAGGAATCTGAATTTTAGACTCAGAAAGATTTTGTCTGAATTTAGCTGCTGGTACTAAGTTTACTTTGAACGTGATATTCAACTTCTCTGTGCTTCTACTTTCTCTTGGGAATAACAATGTATCTCAGAAGATCTTTGTGAGTATGAGTCTCAGGTATGTGTGGGTATTCAAAAATATTGTTTTATTAGTCTAGTTACTTAATAATAATTACAGCCCCCACTTTAGAACTGATGAAAGTGCTTTCACATATAGCACAGCATTTTAATCTCATACCACCCTCTGAGGCTGGTATGACATTTTACCTTCGTTTAGGAGATAAGAAAGCTGAAGTCCAGAGTGGTTGGACGCAGATATTTCTTCAAACTGATTCCTAGACCCAAAGCCCTTCCTCAGAGGAAGCATATTTACTAACCAATAAATAAATAAAAGAAGAGTTCTATCCATCCAAGAAAGGCCCTGCTAAATGCTCGATAAATCTGTCTCCTTTCATAAGCGGGGAGGAAAATATTTCTGATTTGTAAATATACAACCATGCCTAGATGGGGTGCCTGTAATACAAGTGAATTTCATTGCAGATTTCTAGTATCTCATCTTCCCTCCTCAGCCAACCACACTATCTTTCAAAAGAGTTTATCAATTTGCTACTTGAAGAATTCTCTGATGCTGAGATGATCTGAGAGGCAGTCAGCATAAACAAGAGTTTTCTAACCAGAATATCATGATTTTCCACACATCAATACTGTAAGTCATTCTTAGTGGATCGTGGCCAGAGTCTTTAATAATGTGATTTCTGGAGCTATGAAAGGCCCCTAGGCCGAGACATAATTCTCCTCCTATATAACTCTTTAAATTTCTCTGCAGTCTTTTATTCTGCAGTTAGAGATGAGGCTTGAAGTGCAAATATCCATAAAAATAGTAGTTAATTGACTTACTTTTGTACTAAGGCAAGCGATACCGATTCTTTTCTAAGGTAACATTTACTGAAAAGGAAGGACACTGGCCAAACCACCATCAGGGTGTTGGGTAGGATAGAGACCAGAAACTGTGATGAGAAGGCCTAGCACAGAAAAGAATAAGTGAAGTCAAGGATGACATAACATTTTCACCCCTTAGATTGATTTAAGTTGTTTGGTAACATCAAATATTAGCTAGGTATGAGGTTTTTTCATGCTCTGCTGGTAGGAAGGATAAATTGGTACTGTGTCTTTGGAAAAATATGTTGGCAGTATATTAAAACTCAATATCTAATCAATGGGACATCGTACATATGACCAAAGAAACACATGTTAGGTTGTACAAAACATCATTCTTTATTAAAGGGGGAAAAACTGTCTAAATGCCCAGCAAAGAAAGAATAATTTCATAGGCTAGAGTACATTCATATCATGACATACTAGGTAGAAGCTGTAGAAAATGAAAACAATCAATGTATACCCATATGGAAAGATAGTTAATATGTGATGTGAAGTTAAAAAAAAATTATACCTCTTTCCCTTACTATGTATTTATATATCTTCATATATGTATGGAAATGCATCGAAAAATTCTGGAAGACATACTCAAAATGGATAATAGTGATGGCCTGAGATTGTGAGGTAGTAGATGAAAGAGATTTTAGAACTGTAATGTTGGAATTTTTTTCATTGGATGTATTAATGTATTTCAAAGGAGAAAGAATGCACTGCACATGTATTAATACCTAACTGACAAATACTCTGAAAATCAAAAGTGAATTATTGAATGTGAGAACTATTGTAAAATGTTTTAAACATAAGCTGCCCCTTTCTTCTTTTTTTTCAAATTAATTTATTTTATTTATTCATTATTTTTGGCTGTGTTGGGTCTTCCTTACCTTCCGCGGGCTTTCTCTAATAGCGGTGAGCCGGGGCTACTCTTCATTGCGGTGCATGGGCTTCTCATTGCGGAGCACAGGCTTAGTTGCTCCACGGCACGTGGGATCTTCCCAGACCAGGGCTCGAACCCCTGTCCCCTGCATTGGCAGGCGGATTCTTAACCACTGCACCACCAGGGAAGCCCCTACCCCTTTCTTCTTAAGCATGAAGAATTTCCTGAAGGTCACATTGCTCAGTAGAGTTTCAAAGGACTGCCATCTTTGACCTCCTGACTTCAGCTCTAGCACCCCTTCCACAATTTTGAGCTTATTTAGTCTCAGGACACCAGTGCATCTTTAGCAGCAGTGCTAAAAATCCTTGCTATGCAAAAATAAGGTGATAGTACTCTGATGAATGTGGGATAAAGGGTTAGGGCAGGGACAACTGGTTGACTTTACCTGATTCAAAAGGACAAAAGACTGACTTTACCTGGTTCATATCCTACTTTGGTTCTGATTAGAAGAGTCTATTTTATATCTTCCTTTTAAATTTTCAACTAGAAGTGTTGGAACTACTGGGAAGTATGGGAGAATAAGCCAAGAGAATGGCTCTCAAATGTGCTTTTTATGATTTTTACACTTATAATAATACCAACTGAAGCTCTGATAGTGATAAAAGGAAAATGGCTTTGCAAACAAAATGTATTAAATTTTGTTTAATTATACAACTAAAGGACATTCAATTGTAGTTAATTGGAAAATGCATTCCAGATTAGGAGATCTGGGTTCTATACCAGTCTGCCCCATGAAAGATGTGTGGAAAATCTGAATATATTATGGAAAGAATGATAACTTCTTACCTAGTTTGCTGGTAAAAATAAATATGATAAAATGTTTGACAATAGCTGTTGCACTGATAAAAGTGCACAATAAATTCTTGTTGAACTGAACTCTATTGTACTATTCTTCAGTACTCTTATTTCAGAACTTTTGCAAATTAAAAGCAAAGAGGAAGATAAGATGCAGAGAGGGTAACAGAGAAGATGTAGCATACTTTGGAGAACTGATCATAGAATTTTGGAACTTGTAGGAGCTTAGATATATTTTTAGTTATCCCAACAGTCTCATTTTATAAATAAGGAAATTGAGAACCTGAGAGGTTAAATGACTTGTCTAAAATCACTCAGTAGGATAGAGTCAGGTCTTCACAGTTTCACTCAGTTAACTTTATTTTTCAGAAAGTTCAGTGATGGTTTCTTTTGAAGGGAAGAACACAGCCATTCTATCTGCTTCCCTAAAGGATGCCAGAAAACAATCAACTGTGGAACACTATGTAAAGGGAAGCTCAGTGAGTGAGAGAATTGTATTGTTTACCTCAACTATATGCTATCAACCTCTCAACCATTTGTTTGGTCATCAAATTGACCTGCTGCTATTGAAACCAAGTTTGGGAAAGGGGTGTGTACCTGCCTCAAAGTCTCCTGGTGCAAAATATGGAAGAAGAAAAGTAAAAACTAGGAAATAGGACTTTGGGCTGGTTAAGTGATGTCACCTAGCTTATTCTACCAACAGAAAACTGCTGTTTAGCTAAAAGAAAACATTTTCCAATTTTTCTCAGTAGGGTTGCCAGATGTTCTGTAACTGGAATGATGCAGTCCTATATTTTAGATCTCTGGTAAAATAATTAAATAGAGAGAGAGCAAGTAAAGGTTTAAAAAATTATTTAGACTTTATAAAAATTTGAAATAAAGATAGAGCATTGTTATGCTTCCTCAGCCAACAAACTAGATATTCACTAGTTATACTGTATGTTGAATTTTAAATTAATATTTTTATAATTACTTCAGAAATGTGCGTGATTCCTCTCTTAAATGCTGCCATAGGAAATATTTTCAATTTTCAATATGTTGAATTATGTGTGGACTGACTATATAAAATGAATTCAAACTAAAATTTTGTTTTCTTCAAAATTCCAAGCAATTGTTTAAAAATAATTGTTTCTAAGAAGGATATAAAATAAATCAACATTTCACAACCAATAAATACAAAATACCAGATGATATAAGCAATCATTTTTAAATATTAAATCTTTATTCCCAATCCCCTTTGCCAAGTCCCCTATTTTTGAGGAGTACCTCTGGAATTTTATTTTTTAACATCAGTAGAAGCTCTTTCCAGTTTTTTTTTTTTTTTTTTTTCCCAGCTGTGTTAAGTAGAAGAAAGGGTCCTTGGAACCAGACCAATTTGGTTTCAAATTCTTTCTCCACTACTTTCTAGCTTACTAGCTGTGGAACCCGGGTCAAATTATTTTACTTCTCAACTTTCTCTTCAGAAATTGAAAATTATAATTCCTACCTTGAAGGTTTTTTTGAAGGTTAAAGGAAACAATCACTCCTTTACCATATAGGTATACAAACCCATATGAAAAGCACTTAGCATGATGCCTGACTTGGAATGTGCTCAGGTTTTGGAATACCACCCTCTTCCTCGTGAGTCTGCACGGTGCTTCCCAATCTGTTTTTAAAAACTCCCAAAAGGATTTCAGGGTCAAGTAAGTTTGGGGGAGCTACATAAGTAGTCCCTCTCTTTGGTCTAAGAGAATGCACAGTTGCATACTAAAGGTTCTAAGGAGGCAAAATCTGATGTTTTTCAATTTTATTTGAGCACAGATTCTTTAGTCTCTAAAGAACATAAATTAGTGGTTCTAGGGAACACAGTTTGGGGAAAATTGGGCCAGAAAATGGGGAAGTATGGGTAATGGCTTTAAGGCTCCTGAGAACAGGGAAAAAGCTTCGAAGGAAAAAACAGGGACAGCTTGTGTAGCTGTCCATTCCCATTAGAGTTTCCTCCCTTTTTCCAATTAGAGTATGGGTCCCTTAGAGGAAGGCTTTCAGACTTTCCCATCAAAGTACCCCTAAAGCAAGGGACACTGAGCACTTATTTTATCATGAACTCCTATGAGAGTCTCCCATGTTACACCATAAGATACCTGTTTGTTTAAATATAAAAATAAAAATTTTAATTACTGAGAAGTAAATGACAATAATTTCTTACACACACACACACACACACACACACACACGTTCTCTGATCAATTTTATGTCCTTGTAAGATGTATCAAATTTCATGCTTATTTGGTATACAAATGCAAACTCCCTGGTAGAATACTGAGCAGGCATGGGAGGAGTACATACACTCCAGTATGAGAGGCAGGGCCTTGAGTCAGCCAGTCTACAAATATTGACTGTGTTCTCTAGAATGGGAACTGCTTTAGGGGCTCAGCAAGGAGGCAGAGAGGTTTTCTGCTTTTAAGGAATTCTCATAAGTGGTGTCCCATGAATGAGAAATTATTATTTTTTTTTTTGCGGTACGCGGGCCTCTCACTGCCGCGGCCTCCCCTGCTGCGGAGCACAGGCTCCGGATGCGCAGGCCCAGCGTCCATGGCTCACAGGCCCAGCCGCTCCGCGGCACGTGGGACCCTCCCAGACCGGGGCCACGAAACCGCGTCCCCTGCATCGGCCCGCGGACTCCCAACCACTGAGCCACCAGGGAAGCCTCATGAGAAATTCTTACAGTCTGTGTCCCATGAAAGTGCGTGGGGGTCGGAGTACTGACCATGAGGAGGGAAGCAGTGAGACAGCCAGTAAACTCATGCAATGATTAAATAAGGTCACTTTTAGCACTAATTGATGCTCTGAAGAAGCTGCAATAGTGATAGAGTGACTGGTGGAAGCTTGAACTAGAGGGTCAGGGAGGTTCTTTGAGGATGAAAATTCTGGCTGAAGCCCACTCCTAAGAAGGATGCCATACAAAGGGTTGTGCGAAGAACTTTCTAAGTTGAAGGCAGAACACTTACAAAAGCCCAGGGATGGGAAATGGCTTGGCATGTTTCTTAGGATGGGTATTTCACAATAGACCCTGAGATAAGGACAGGTACAGGTAGTTTATTTGGGAGGTCATCTCAGGAAACACCAGAGAGGAAATGGAGGAAGTGGACAAGGAGAGAGAAAAACCAAGAAAGGGTGTGTTATGAGAGGGCAACTGCTATAGATAAGAGGGACTTATTTCCCCTGGGGTGGAGCTGCTGAAAGAAACCACCTGGATCTCACCTCACAGTCATCCTAAACAGAGGGCTGGGAGGGGGCCATGTAGCTGCCTTCTCCCACAGCTCACTGGCTATTATCCTCAGGGTATTAACGTTCCTGCACTTTCAGGTTGTACTTGTGGAGGTCAAGCAAATTCCTGAAGAACTAAAGAAAATCCTCAGGCAAATAAGAAGAGAAACCCAGATGCTAAAGACAGGAAAATGTCAGTATGCTGAAAACTCTTCAGGGGCAGGGAGGATAATGGCAGGGTATCAACAGTGCCTGTCTTCCATAGAATAGAACTCAAAGCTAACTTGGTTGAAGCATAATAGGGGAAAAATGAAAAGATGAGTTCAGGGAGGTTGGCAGAAGCCAGATGATGTGTAACTTTGCCTATTTTAAGTCCATTTGCAGTGAGTAGCCACTGGAGGGTTTTAAGTGGGAAAATGATCTGATCTGATCAAGCTTTAGAAAGATAGCTATGTGGATTTTCTTTTCTTTTTTTTTTTTGGTTGTTGTTATTTTGGGGTTTTGTTTGTTTGCTTTTTTTTTGTTTGTTTTGTGGACAACTGCCTGCAAGAAGACAAGAGGCAGAAAGAGGGATAAAAAGCCTATTGCATAATAATAAAGAGATCATAGTCAATTAAGTTTAGTGGTAGATTATTA
Source organism: Globicephala melas (assembly GCF_963455315.2). Lineage (NCBI taxonomy): Eukaryota > Metazoa > Chordata > Mammalia > Artiodactyla > Delphinidae > Globicephala > Globicephala melas. Next base: position 116,885,489 of record NC_083314.1, read on the forward strand.
GTCTTCATCTTAATCTATAAGCAGTATTTGAGAAAACTGATCACTTTTTTTTTTTTTTTTTTGCGTTACGCAGACCTCTCACTGTTGTGGCCTCTCCCGTTGCGGAGCACAGGCTCCGGACGCGCAGGCTCAGCGGCCATGGCTCACGGGCCCAGCCGCTCCGCGGCATGTGGGATCTTCCCGGACCGGGACACAAACCCGTATCCCCTGCATCGGCAGGTGGACTCTCAACCACTGCGCCACCAGGGAAGCCCCTGATCACTTCTTTTTGAAACACTTTCTTGGCTTGGCTTTCAGAAGACCACTTTCTCTTGATGCTCCTATTACCTCTTTGGGACTCTTAGTCTCTGTTCTTGGAGTGCTCCAGAGCTCAGTTCTGGAACATTTTTCTCTCTTTACATACTTCTTAGGTGATCTCATGTAGTCTTACGGCTTTAAATAGGCACCCATTAGTCTTTCAGATGTGTATCTGTAGCCCAGACCTTTCTCTTGAACTCCAGAGTCATTTATGTCACTACAAGCTTCATTGTCTTTTGGGGGTCTGATTGACCTCTCAAAACTAAGATGTCAAAAACTGAACCCTTGGTTCCCCTGACCTCTGCAAATGGTGGTGGGGATTAAAAGGGTAGCAGTGGAGGTGATGAAAGTGATTGGTTCATGAAACATTTGGGAGGTACAGCCAACAAGTCTTAATGATGCATTAGATGTGAGGATGAGTAGGAACCTAAGATGGCAAGTCAGTTTTGACCTGAATAACTGGAAATGTGATAGTGATATATACTGAAACGGAAGGTGTAGATTTGACAGAGAAAATCAGCGGTTCTGCTCTGACTATATTAAGTTTGATACGTGTGTTAGGCATTCAAATAGGATATGTGAGGTAACTGAGCACTCCATCTAAAACAGAGATTCCCTCACTCGCATCCATATTGAAAATGAGGATTTTACATAGATGTAGCCCAAATAAAAGCTCTCTGTTTCTCTCTGCATATTGGGACTACAGAGTTGAAGAACAGTGTCTAACCATTACACTTAGGAAAGAGTAGATGAGGATATGGACTGAAAAACATACCTCTGCAGTGGATCCTAAAATATTCACAGGCAGGTTAGCAGCTGAAAACGTTAGGCAATCATTATCAAATAGATTTGGATATAAAAAACCGAAACTATTATAGCCAAGTCAGTCCTTTTAAAATTCTCTGCTCAAATCCCTCCAGAGACTTCCATTTCACTTAGAATAAACGTCCTGACTATGTCTGACCTGGTTGTCTTTAATCTCTAGGCCCCTGCCCACCTACCCTCCTCTTCCCCTAACACATCACACTTGCACACTCAGCCCCACCCACAGTGGCCTCTTTTCTCTACCTTAAACACTCCCAACTGTCCACTGGTAGCCTTTGCCCTTGTTCCTTCCCTCTGCCTGGAGCTTCCTTCCTCCCAGCTATGTGTTAGGCTTCTTTTCTAGCCTCATTCTGACCTTGCTCAAATGTTTCCTACACAAGAGACCCTCCTTAGACCATCTTACGTGGAATACCAGACTCTGTTCTTGTTTATCCCTTTATTCTGTTTATACTTCTTCACAGTTTTTATCACTACTTCAGCTTAGTTTAAGTATTTATTTGTTTATTATCTGTCTCTCTTATTAGCATGTAGGTGTCAATAGGCCAGGAGCTTTACTTGGTCTGTTTTATTTAATGCTATATCCCTAGATCCTAGAACATTACCTGACATATAAGACGTGCTTGGTAAGAATGTAATTGAATAAATGACCAAATCATTCTTTTTAAAATGTATATCATCAAATGTTTCTTATGTGGAAATTGAATGTGATAGAATGCCAGGTAAGAAATATCTGATAGGCAGGAGAAACCTTCTGTGATAGGATATCTCAGAGGGAACAGTCTCAGAGCCTAGATTTAAAAATCTAGGCCTCATTAGAGAAATGCAACTCAAAACTACAATGAGATATCATCTCACACCAGTCAGAATGGCCATCATCAAAAAATCTAGAAACAATAAATGCTGGAGAGGGTGTGGAGAAAAGCGAACACTGCTGGTGGGAATGTGAATTGGTACAGCCACTATGGAGAACAGTATGGAGGTTCCTTAAAAAACTACAAATAGAACTACCATACGACCCAGCAATCCCACTACTGGGCATATACCGTAAGAAAACCATAATTCAAAAAGAGTCATGTACCAAAATGTTCATTGTAGCTCTATTTACAATAGCCAGGAGATGGAAACAACCTAAGTGTCCATCATCGGATGAATGGATAAAGAAGATGTGGCACATATATACAATGGAATATTACTCAGCCATAAAAAGAAACAAAATTGAGCTATTTGTACTGAGGTGGATAGATCTAGAGTCTGTCATTCAGAGTGAAGTAAGTCAGAAAGAGAAAGACAAATACCGTATGCTAACACATATATGTGGAATTTAAGAAAAGAAAAAAAATGTCATGAAAACCTAGGGGTAAGACAGGAATAAAGACACAGACCTACTAGAGAATGGACTTGAGGATATGGGGAGGGGGAAGGGTAAGCTGTGACAAAGCGAGAGAGAGGCATGGACATATATACACTACCAAACGTAAAATAGGTAGCTAGTGGGAAGCAGCTGCATAGCACAGGGAGATCAGCTCGGTGCTTTGTGACCACCTGGAGGGGTGGGATAGGGAGGGTGGGAGGCAGGGAGACACAAGAGGGAAGAGATATGGGAACATATGTATATGTATAACTGATTCACTTTGTTATAAAGCAGAAACTAACACACCATTGTAAAGCAATTATACTCTAATAAAGATGTAAAAAAAAAAAAAAAAAAAAATCTAGGCCAACAGGCCCTACAATCAGCATCAAGGAAATCTCTCAAAATTTAGCATGTCCCCAGAAATATTGGGAAAGAGACATTTCCCAGTCATTCAGGGAAAGAGCTCCAGTGTCTAATTCAGGGCTCGGGGTTGGGAAGGAGGAAGTTAGAATGACAATAATCATATTGTGTAAACTACTGAGACTGGATCTGAGGTAAAGTTGAACAATCAAGGACATAGTGACAGAACTAGAGTATATATTAGACTAGTGTTTCTCAAACTTTTTGTACATTAGAATTAACTGGGGGTGGGGGCGCTTTTAAAAACTCTCTGTGATGAGGTTTTACCCTATACCAATAAAGTGACTCCAAGGTACAGACAAATTTGAGACTCAGTGTACCAGACATTACTCTTCAAAGAGTGGTCCCCAGACTGGCAGCTCTGGCATTACCCAAAACTTGTTAGAAATGCAGAATTACAGGCTCCATGACTACCTACCAATCAGAATCTGCATTTTAACGAGATCTGGGTGATATGTACACACACTGAAATTTGAGAAGCACTAATGTAGACTGCAAGGTAAGAGCTAGGCAGGAAATAAAGTCATTAATCCTTAATTCCCTGCAGTGAATTAGAGAACCATAAATCCCCCTATGTTCACTATACTTTCTGATTTGGGTCAGAGTTAGATCAGAGCCTGGGAGCAGGGGTGGGTGTAGAGTGCATTGAAATGAAGTACAGATGGCCTTACCTCTTGGGAGAGGTCATTTAATGGAATAGGGAACCAGACAGGGTTTAAATCCAGTTTATGACAACTGGTAGGAGATAGGATTGGAATGGTAGGTTGGTTTCAGACTGTAAATGAGCCACAAATAGTGATGGTGTTGGAGCAGGTGAATAACATAATAAAATCTATATTTCGGATGCAGATTGACCAGGTAGAAATTCTTGATGCACTCCTGAGTAAAACAATAATGAGTTGAGAATAGTACAAGAATGAGAATAAGTGGAGTTTTTTTCACTGTTCTTCAATATTAATGTATGTCCACAAGTCAAAATTAGGTTGTATAGCTTATTATTTTAATCATCCAGACATTAAAAAAATCACCTAAAATTAGGAGAACATGTAGAATCCAACAGTAGATTAGAAATTGCTTTGCTTGGTTAGCTTTGTGAAGATCCTGCTAAATTCTTTTCTTCAGAAATGTAACTTTTTATTTCCACATCAATAGCATAGTTGACATTTTATTTTTTGCCATTTCTTATAATTATTCTTACAATTGCAAACTTTAAAGTTGTAATACATTTTATGTATTGTAAGAAAGTATATACGAAAATTTCTCTAGGCTGCTAATCAAGCCCACTATAGGCCTTCACATTTATGTCACCTCATTTTAAATGCATGAGCTGGTTTCCTTGTGAAGAGTTAGGGAAATGTAGGAAAACTAAGAAGTGAAAGAAATTTAAGGACCATCCAAGGAATCTGATTTATGGTGGAAATGGCTCTCTTACCTATTACATAGTATCCTATCATATGTATTTTATGTTTTTAAAAATTGCAACTGGCCTTTGATCTACTAAACTACAATCTCTATGAAGTAAGGTGAAATCCCAGACACTGTTCCTGGCATGGAATGGGTGCTCAATAAGTATGTTTTGAATAAATGAATGGACGATCATCAGCTTTTAGTCTGGGAGGAATCTGGCTTGTCACTGCCCCTTTCTCTGGAGGGGGTTGCCCTTATCTGATGGGAGCTGCCTTTCCTGGAGAAAGCTGGGAGGTTAGGCTTCTGGAATCGCAGCTTTGCCTTGCTTTCTCTGCACTGCTTTATCCTGCTCATCTCCCTCCCTTATAGGTATCTCCCTAAAGCACTTTCAATATGTAATTTGCACAAGAACTCCTGTCTCAGACTCTACTCCTAGGAAATCTTACCTAAGATGTTATATTTGTATGTATAATTGTTAAATATTATATATACGTACATGTGTATGTATATACATGTGTATGTATGTATGTATATACACGTGTATATACACACAAAAATTTTTATCCTGTCCTATATTAAGAAGTACATTTTACATTTTGATCTAGTATAAAATGTTAATAAAAATATATATACTTACACACATACACATATTTATTCATTTAACAACAAGTGTCTGTCTATTGCCTATTATGTGCCAAGCACTGTTCTCTGTTGTATTGGATGGGGAAACAGCAGTGAATATAGAGCTTACGTTCATAATACAAAACTTAACTTTACCAAGCGCTATGCAGTCTGATACATGGTATTCTATTCTAATATTTTCTTTTACAATCTATTGTAGTCTATTTCTTTAAAAAAAATGCTGTTCATGACTCACTAAATTGATTTAACAATCTGCTTGAGAGTTGTAACCATCAGTTTGAAAATAGTGCCTTAGATAGTGTCAGATCTCATTTTATAAGGTATAGGGATTTTTTGTTAATACCTTCAGGCATTTAATATGATACAATATTTAATATCAAGGAAAAATATATAACTGGCATATGCATGGTAATATTATCTTATTCCTTGAAGGCTTATATGATTCAACCTTTATTTTTTATTAATATTTCTTTTCAAAATACCCTTTTCATCTTCTTCAACTAGAAGTCAGTAGATGAAGCTTTTGCCCTATGTCTAAACTGTCAAGGTCTCTAAGAGAAAATGTGCTTTAAGGAAGTAGGAGTTAATGGTCACTCTTGCACTATAAATTCTATTGGCAGATACTCTACTAGCTGGTAGATAAAAGGATGACTTTCTCCTTGAAAACTCTAATGAGACTTGGGAATGATATACAATCTGTGATTCAGGTACTATACTCTAAATGTAAGAGCTTTTAAACTATCTTAAAACCTTATCTAAAATAAATCTCATTATTTCTTGTTATTTCTTAGAGAAGTAAAGATATCTAATACAATTATACTCCAATAAAGATGTAAAAAAAAAAAGTTATAAATATTTTTGAAGTAAAACAACTTTAGTTTTTGAGCCTAAAAAACTTCATTTTCTTCTTGAGAAAAGGTTATGACATATGTTTGCCATTTGATTGATTTAGAAGTGAGGAAGTACTGTATTATCTACAAATACATTCTTTCTGGAGAGAAGCTTAGAAAGGTCAGGGCTGAAGCAGTTGCAAATGGTGGAAGGAAAGCATTCCCCCAAGCGTGACCTGGATTTAAATACTAATTCTACTGAAGGAAGGTGGCATAGGGCTTGCTTATGATTTGCAACTTCCTTTCTGTAAAATGGGATAGTAATCCTAACTTCTCAGACTTGTTGTGAGAAAAAAATGTCATAATACACTGAATATCTTGCTTATTATCACTCAGTAGACACTTAATAAATGCTCATTTATTTCAGTTAAGATTCATCAGGAGGGAACATTTAGCTAGCCTGGTGAGAGAAGTCCATGAGAAAATTGTCTGATTGTTTAATACACCCATTGGGACTTACACGTTCAAACAAGAGCTCTGAGAGGCTACATGTAGAGGCCAGTGATGATGTCCTTACTCCCAGCATCTTCAAAACTCCACTTTGGAATTGCCCTCAGAATATATCTTACCTTATAGTCACATTTTATGATTGAGATTATTCAGTATTTACTCAGCTGGATCTCTAACTTTCTCATCAGGCTTGCACCTCCATAATGTAGTGGTTTTAAAAGTCCAATTCGACTTTGAAAGGTTAAACTATTTTAAAAACATGATGCAGGACTTGAAAGCAACATTGAAAGAAAAACTCCCAAAATGCTGTGATTCACCACAACTAACATGATTGTTAAACTACTGGCCTGACTTGCCAAGAAGCCAATAAGATACAAACTACTGACGGTGATTCTCACTGACTAGCCAAGGATAGCTTCCAGTTGCTCAGGATCAAACCACAGCTGTGGGCCAGAGCCAGGACTGTGGAATCTTGTGATGCACTGAGACTGAGAGCTTAGAGTTTGAGGCTTGGGAGCTTGTGAAAATCTAGAGCTTCAAGGGATCTCCCAAGGCTCCGTTCCTTAGCTAAGATATAGCTGATCTTATAGTTCTGATCTGGTTCAATGTTTCTGTCTTACTGTTTTAAGTATGCTGTTACGGGACTTCCTTGGTGGTCCAGTGGTAAGAAATCCACCTTCCAATGCAGGGGACGTGGGTTCAATCCCTGGTTGGGGAACTAAGATCCCACGTGCCATGGGACAGCTAAGCCCGAGCGCCACAACCACTGAGCTCGCTCACCCCAATGACAGAGCCCGCGTGCCACAAACTACAGAGCCCATGCGCACTGGAGCCCTCGCACCACAAATGGAGAGAGAAAACCCGCACGCCACAACTAGAGAGGAGCCCGTGCCGCAACGAAAAATCCTGCACGCCTCAATGAAGACCGCGCGTCCCGCAACTAAGACCCGACGCAGCCAAAAAAGTAAAAAAAAATTTTTTTAAACTATAAATAAATAAATAGAATATGCCATTACTTCCCAGTGTCTGCTTTTACTCAGAATGAGACAGTTCCACAATGATCACAGGAAAAGTTATTTAACCTTTCTGATCCTCAGATTCCTCATATGGAAAATGGAAGTAATAAAAGTACATTCCAGTAAGGTTGTTGTGAGATTATATAAGATAATGAAAATAAAGTGTTTAATGGGGCACTTGGCACAAAGTAAACTCTCAGTAATAATAACAATTTATTATTATTATTCATAATATCTGAATATAGTGCAATCTACCTCTGTGCCCGGCTCAATGGCTAGGAAACCCAGCTGAATTAAAGCCTATCTCTCTTGGGTATACTTAAAAGGGGATGCTAGACAACTATTACTGGGATAGGGAACCTTTTACAGGGTGTCTAAAGTTCAGATTATGGGAGAAGAGAAAGCCACTGACGGCTCTGTGCTAGTTAGATAAATTTGATTTACATTCAAGTATGTTATTTTTGTTAATGGTCATGTGCCTTTATAGTCACATTTGCTATGGATATATGGATTCAGTTTTCATGACTTCTGAAACCATTGCCCATTTCTATAATAATAATAGTAATAAGCACAACTAACATTTACTGAAAATTATTAAGGGTGCTACAAAAACCCTTTGATGTGGGCTGTGTATCTGATTTGACATCACTATAATGAATAAAGTATCAAAGCAGAAAGAGCAGAGCTATCCTCTCCCCCCATCTTTAACTCAGCTCTCCCCACATACCCACCCGCCCAAGCCCTTCATTCTGGTATTCAGGAGTGTTTAAGGCATCGTTAAACTGTATAACTGCCAATTTTCTCTTCCTACTGGTAAAGTATAGGTATGAATGCTTTCACTTGCACCTCGGCAAATATTTATTAAATGCTTGCTCTGAAGCACTGGTCAAAGGACTGAAGTAGAACAAACCTTCAGAGACCCGCTAGTCCAGAGGCCTTGTAATGTCTCACAGGTCCACTCCCCTGACCAGTTCATTCTGTTACAGTTGAAGAATCTTTTTAACTAAATTTTCCATGTGTCAGTTTTTACATTTTTTTTTTTTTTTTTTTTTTTTTTTTTTGCTGTACGCGGGCCTCTCACTGTTGTGGCCTCCCCCGTTGCGGAGCACAGGCTCCGGACGCGCAGGCTCAGCGGCCATGGCTCACGGGCCCTGCCGCTCCGTGGCATGTGGGATCCTCCCGGACTGCGGCACGAACCTGTGTCCCCTGCATCGGCAGGCGGACTCTCAACCACTGCGCCACCAGGGAAGCCCAGTTTTTACATGTTTTAAATGATGATAACATTTGTCCTACTTTATAGCTTATATGAAAGTGTAGTAGGTCATTAAAGCAATGCCTTGGTCTTTGGTGTTGTTAGTTGGTCTTTGGTATTTACCAGTCAAGAGGTAACAAAGAGTGGAACACTTCTAGGAGAATACCACTAGAAAACCATACAAGAAAGCCACTCATCATCACAGATGGGGCTTTGTGACAGAATGTTTAAGTCACTGTGTTTTTGAGTTCCTGTAGCCTAACCCAATTTCCAATCATTCAGGGGGTATGTCACTTGGGATTGTTATTGTGTCATAGTGGAAAAAATATAGCTGAGATTGCTGCAGGCTAGGCACTCTTCAAAGGCAAATGAAAGAACGAAAACTACTCTCTGACACCTTTTTAAACAAAGAACTTTTAACTATATATAGTCCACGGTTCAACTCACGCAAGGCATGCCAATGTTTTCAAGTACGATTTGCTCTTAAGACGGTTACTGCCAGTTGGAAGTTATGGTTGCTGGTGAAGTCTGTGTTTCAATACACACTATTTATGTTGGTTGCTGTTTTTCAACTTTTAGGTAACATCACCCCAAAGAACGCAACTATAACATAAAAAAGGGCCAAATTTTAAGACTTTGCTGAAGCACATTGGGAATGTCTCTTATGAAGGGGTAAGACAGCTTAAGAATTGGCTTTTTGTAAAGAATAAAATGAGGCTCATCTTTCATGACATAGAATTGGCAGCTCTGTAGTTTCTTTCCGTAAATAAAATACCATTGATAGCTCTTCCAGTTCTTAAAGACTGGAGAAAACAGACAGCTTTACAGAAATGACAGAGTATCTAACACAGCCATTCTTTATTCATTAACTCTAAGAAGGAAAACACTTGAAATAACCAGGAAGAAAAATACCTATTTTCCTCATCACCCAACATGTCAATTATTTCTGTTTTGTCAAATATTCTGTAACCAAGATCTATTTTTACAAATAGGGGCAAGATAATTTAGAGGAGAGGGAGGGAGGAGGAGAGAGAGGGAGGAGGGAAAAAAGGAGGAAGGAAGGGAGGGAGACTGCAAGAATGTGATGGGTCTCCCACCAGTATTTCTAGGCTCTTTATATTGTCATTAGTTTTTCTCCTGATAAGCATCCTGCCTCATTCAGGCAATATATTACACTGAAGAATCTTTTTCATTTAACTCTCCTCTGTCTCGATTTCTTTATCCTTTAAATGATGATAATGTTTGTTCTGTTTCATAGTGAAGGTGTTAGGATTAATAGTATATTATAGATAAAAATGTTTTGAACTCCCCAGAAGACATTCCTATTGTCGTCATTATCATCAAAAAATACTCTGCACTTTCTTCTTATTGCTTCTTAGCTTCCCAACATCTAGCCAAAGTAGTAGCTTAATGATGGATATAAAATAATAGAGCTGCAAAAGAACTCAAGATTGTTGAATTCAACCTTCTTTTCTTTTATACAGAATTGGATAGTGGGGCTTAGAGACATTAAATGACTTTTTAAGGTTACCATAATTCCCTGTTCAGTTTCCTCAACTATGAATGATTTTCAAGACTATGTTGTCAACTCTTCTCTTTATATGCTTATTTTCTTAGCAGCTTGAACTATTTAAGCTTGAACTACAGTCTCTACTCTAAAATTTCTAAAATTGGCACCTCTATGTTTGGCAGGCATGTTCTTCAATCTCATACATTTATTTGTTTTTACAACTTGAACAATTAGATAACTGTACTAGTTTCCCAGAGCTGCCTAACAAATATCACAAATTGCATGATCAAGTGCTTAAAACAACAGACATTTATTCTCTCATGGTTCTGTGTGAGAAGTCTGAAATCAAGATGTCAATAGGGCCTTACTCTGAAGTCTCTGGGAAATAATCTTTCTCTTCCGCTTAATAGAGTCTGGTTGCTGCTGGCAATCTTTGGCATTCCTTGGCTTGAAGCTCTGTCACTCCAATCTTTGATTCTGTCATCACATGGTCTACTCTCTCTGTATATTTCCATGTCTTCAAATCTCCCTCTCCTTAGAAAGATACCAGTCACTGGAGTTAGGCCCACCCTAATCCAGTATGACGGCCTCTCAACTTGATTAATCAATCTGCAAAGACCCTATTTCCAAATAAGGCAGATCTCTTTCACAGGTACCTGGGGTTAGAACCTCAACATATCTTTTTAAAGTCCACAAAACAACCCACAACAATGACCTACTCTCACAACAAATCAAGATGGCTAAAATCAACCTCATTGGGGTCTTTGGAAATTGACTTCATTTCTGTCAATAGTATCACTAATCTGGAAGTGTTTAGGAAACAGATAATTTTAATTCTTCTATCACACTTATGCTCTAGATTCAATCTGCCATGAGGTTCTACTGTTTGTTCTTTTGAAGTATCCATCAGCTTTCTTTTTTTTTTTTTCTTTTTTTTTTTTTCATCAGCTTTCTTTATTGTCCATTGCCTCTGCGTCTGCCCTGGGCCAGGCCTTTAATTCCCAAGTTAGTTATGTTGATTCCAGTCTCGCTCTTATATAGTCCCTTACTTCTCAAAATGTAGTCCAAGGAACAGGAGCATCAGTATCAGCTACAAGCTTGGTAGAAATAAGAATTTTGGCCCCATCCCAGACCTGATTGTGACTCTGAATTAGAATCTGCATTTTAACATGATCACCAAGTGATACCCATTAAAGTCTGATAACCCTGAGGTGGTTCAGAGCAAAACGGATCCCTTTTAAGGTATCCCAAAGCCTAACTTGTTGGAAAAAATTTTAAATCCCTTCCAATTCTAGCTTTATCCAGACCAATTAAATAAATTAAATCAAATATGTACAATGGGATATTATATCAGAGACATTATAAAACTAATAATGATATCCAATATCATTAAATCGCTTGGGAAAAATGCTTGGTATATTGTTAATTCAAAAATGCTGGTTCTGGGACTTCCCTGGCAGTCCAGGGGTTAAGATTCCATGCTTCCATTGCAAGGGCCACAGGTTCGATCCCTAGTCGTGGGACTAAGATCCCACATGCTACGTGGAACAGCCAAAAAAAAAAAAAAATGCTGGTTCTAAAAGATACATGGTGCCATATTTTGAGTATGTATGTATATAAAAAGATCAGTGGGATGCTGGACAGTATTAACAGTGGTCATTTTTCGTGCTGTTGTTTTCGATGACTCTTCTCCAGTTATTATTTACTTCTTGTGATGAACATGTTACTAGTTCTGTAATAATAATAAAAAGTTATCATTACAAATTTTTATCTATTTAAATTTGTGTCCCTCTACTTTTTAAGATTCATTTGCATATTGGGAAGGGGATGAGATTTAAAGTGGTACTTGAAGAGGGAGAAGCTTTTGACTTATGGTAGAACTACTCATTCTTGGAACTCACCAGCAAAAAAATGTAAATGCACAGTAAACTACAATTAGCTGCAGAGGAAGAAGTGAGGGAGTCAAGCTGTGTCTTTGATCCAGATACCAGTGTAATTTTGTCCCTTCATTTGTTTAGGCTAAAGTCAGATTATTAATTTCCTATTGCTGAATAACAAATTATTGTAAACTTTGAGGCTTAAAACAGCACTGACATCGATTATCTCCCATGTCTGTAGATTATCTGTTGATTAAGTGTCCAGGTATGGCTTACTGGAGTCCTCTTCTTAGTGTCTCACAAGGCTGTAATCTGAGTGTTTGCTAGGCTGTGTTCTCATCTGGGGGCTCAACTAAAGAAGAATCTCCTTCCAACCTCATTTAGGTTATTGGAAACATTCATTTCCTTGCAGCTATAAGACTAAGGGCCCTGGCCTCTCACTAGCTGTTAGTGTGGTACCCTCAGACCTTAGATACCACCTGCAGTTCCCTGCCACATGGCTTTTTCCATAGGGAGTTTATACCATGGCTGTTAGCTTCTTCCATATTAGCAGGAAAATCTTTTTTTAGTCTGCTAAAACAGAATCTTTGGTAGGAGTGGCATGACATCAAGTTTACATATTCTATTTGCTAGTTGCTTTTCAGAATCCTGTGCACACTCAAGGGCAGAGACAGTTCATCAAATCAGGGCATGGAGATCCTAGAACCATCTTGGAATTCTGCTTACCACACAAATCAGAGCACACTGAGAATTCTCCAAGAAACAGTCAGACAAAGAGCAAGAAACATGGACTTTACCCTAAAGTCCAGTGTCCCCTTCCTCTTCAGGCCTTGCAGGTAGCAGCTACTCTACTAGATGGCGAAAGAGAGGAAAGCTCTCTAGCCTTCAGAAAGCAGGGATACCCACAAAGGACACATCTATCTATGTATACAACAAAATCTACAGGACATAGGGTAAAAAGACATAGCGCCCTGCCCCACTTCTTTGGAGAATCTGATGTAAAAGTCTGCAGTACAACCTTGTTATTTTTATTTTTTCCAATTTCCATTGTGGATTTTGATGAACTTCTCAGTACTTCCAAACATGTAGAAGGCTTCTCCCTTTCCGTTCACAGATTTTAAAGCCTATATAAGCCCTGCTCTGCTTCCATGTTCACATGAAACCTTTTCCAATTACCCCAGTGCACACTAATTTCTTCTTACCCTGAACTTATATACTTGAATATCTGCTTATAAAGTTCCACAGAGGTTAGTGAGTTTTTGAGTTCTCTTTCATATCTTTTGGATTTTTCTCCGCAATGAAATTATTTCTACTTCAAAGACAGAGTTCTTGTCTCATATTAATATAAAGCAGATTTCTGGGTATATCATAGGTATATAATTTTAGTTTCATTAATTGGTTAAACTCAGAAAATAGAGATGGGGCACAGGTACTTCATTTTCATAGCAGTACTTAACTTGGATTCAGAAAACTATTGTTTCCAAGGAACATAGACTAAGGAGGCAATATATTATAGTAGGATGTGCCCAAACTTTAGATATTCACACACAAACTACTTAATTTTTTGGGCCATGTTTGTGTATTTTTTGTACTAAAATTTACATGATATTTTTCTTTTAATTGAATCTTACTTGACTTCAACCTAAGCAATAATATCAATGAAACTATGTATTTCATATGGTAGTTATACATTTTACATTTTTCACTTTTGCATGAAAATACATTATAATAAAATTAAGTACTGTCCATGTACCACCCACAATTATTTCCTGTACTACCAAAATGGTGCTTATACAACTTGTTGGGAATTACTTCCACAGTGCAAAACATTTCTAGTCTCAGAAGCTGGCTTTACCTCTTTCAGACTTTGGCTTCTGAATCTTAGAGTACAGGACAAGGGTAAGAATAGTAACAGCTAATGTTTATTGTTAAGTACTATCTACCTGGTAAAGTTCTAAGCATTTTATACATATTCATTAATTAAATCTCCAAAACAATCCTATGTTATTATCTCCTTTTTTTCAGACAAAGAAGCTAAGGCATAGAGAAGCTATGTAACTTGCTTAAGGTCATACACCTGGTTAACTGAGGAGCAGGGATGCGAACCCAGAGAGTCTGACTTTAAAGTCAGTTTCCTTAACTACTTCATACACTGCTACTGTGGTTTAATCTTGTACGGTGAAGATTAAATGCAAAAACAGCAACAACCAAAAAGCCACAACACACACACACTCACCCCTCACCTAGCATCAGACCTAATTTATAGAAAGAATTCAATATAATTTAATGATCTTTCTATAAGATATATTGGTATATTTTATTTAATCTTTTCATAGGGGTCACAAAATGGTGTTATATCAGTCTTTAAACCTCAGACTGGATAAGTATGAAGCTTTCTCATTGAGGCAACTAATAAAACTTTAGACAACTTTTCAGTGGGATTAGAGAGCAGAAGTGCATCTGATTTGAGGAATTTTACATTGATCCCTGACACAACAAAGGTGGTTTAAATTGACCTTCCTGAAAGTTTGCAGGTCATGAAGACCAATTAGTTGCTATGGTGTCAATAAGTGCAAATTGCTTTAGATTCTTGGTGAATAGGGAAATCTCCACTGGGTCAGTGCCCAGGGCAATGAGGTACTAAAGGCACTGCAGGTGGTTTGAAGGCAGACATTAAAAAAAAAAAAAAATCCACAACTGTTCTGGGCTTTGGCGGTCCACTCATAAATGGTGATGTGCTCGGGCAGCTTCTTTAGCCTGTAGAAGAAAATCAAGGTGCTGATCTCAGCCTACACATCACCGTGTGGTCTAGATTAATTTTATTTTAGGGATAATTGTTTCTTTAGACATGGTACAGCAAAAAGAAAAAAAAAAAGATTAGACAGAATTGCTTATTTTGTGGGACTTTTGATTTTCAATAAAACATCAAGATATAACTAATTAATAATCCTTTTCTGCAGTCTTCATTTTAAAGATTTTCATTTAAAGTTAACAGAAAAGAAAATATATAAATAAATGTCTAAGTTGAAATGTGGAAACTAAATATTCAATCTTTTTAAAAAACTAATTCAGAACTCAACTTAGACATGCCATTACGTTACAGTAATCATTAAAAAAAATTCTCCAAATTAATGATGTATATACTGTCACAATAAACAGAGTTAACTGAGATAATTAAAGTATTTTTATTCAGTTAATAAGATAAAGTGTCAGTTGAGAATGAATACTGTGAACTTCTGCAGATAGCGTAGAGCAGAACACCTTGTCTTTGTAAAAACATAACTATATTCAACAATTGCAACATGTTTTATTCATATGGTGTTTATGTCTGGATATGTCCAAGCTATTTGCTAGGTGAACAGTCACACTTGATAGATCCAGGAGGGAATTTCTTGGTACAATGAACAAAAAGAGTTATTTTGTTCTTGTGCTCCAACCTCAGACCAAAGGAAAAAAAAAAAAAACTGTCATAAAAATGTGGTCACCTTTTTGCCTCTAAAACTGTACTTGTGCCTGGGGAAGGATTCTCAGAATGAAAAAAAAAAATTGGTGACATTACAGGGGACACTTTCTGTTCTTCCCTTTGTAATAGTCAATCTTGTTTAGACAGTAGCCTCTGAGTGGACTGGGAACAGTGTATTAGGAGTGATGGCAAGGGATTCAGGGGCAAGGGATGCACAAATCTGTTATATAGTGACCAAGATCTGATTTTTTCTACTAAAACTTCACTATTTAAGCTTTGTTTCTGGATGCTCTAATATAGTCAAATTTCTGTATGTCAAGTGCCATAATCCAAAATACTGATAATAAAAATAAAACACTTAATATACCTATTTAATGCTCTTTTACTCTCCCCTTCCCTATGCTGCAAAGACAAAGGTATACTCAGTTATAATTAAAAGTGAACACAATCAACATGGCCTTTAACAATAAAGCTTTTTGTTATGTAGCTGTAAAAATTCAGCAATTGAAAATAAAAGAGGACTCTAACCAAGGGGAAGGTCCATAACCAACTAAGGTTATGCCCTGGGGTTTTGCTCCTTCCACATTTCAAGGGTAACATTAGGTCACCATCAGAAATAAGAGTGGGTAGAATTTTTTTGTTGTTCATTTCAGTTCCAATGACCCTGGCAAAGGGCTACTTACTGAAGTGTGTTTGTTTGTGGAGGTAACTCCATGGGGAATTTTTTAGCTTATGCTACAGGAATGGGGCTTGTAGTGAAAAATGCCACTTAAAGAAACATTGACAAAGCATCTGAGATCGGTTACCTTCCTTGTACAACTAAGAAGCCAAGTTTTCTTTTCTTGAAAAAGAAAAGGTTCTTGGTGTGAATTGTGTGTCCTCCATGGTTGTTCCCAGCTGGAGATCAAGTACTCAAAAGCAAAACAGGAAGTGAAAACCTAGGACTGTTACCAAAAGCCAAGAAAGAAAAGCTGCTCTGCTGGCAATTTGGGGTATTTGCAGTAGATAGCGCAAGTGGAGGATGTCTGTGAGTGGTGCTGCCTGCTCTTTCTAATAGTCACATAGACGGATGTTCAATGAACTTGCCCACAGAAGACAGTGCCTGACCTCTTTGAAAACTCAAATTGGATACTGAGTACATGGCCTCAGATGAAAGTGAAAGAGCCCACAGTGCCGAAGACTTGGAATTAGTAGCGTTATAAAATAGAGCACTTGAGGCAAATTGGCCTTACGGAGTGAATAACCAGAAAAGAATAATTTGTCTGAAAACTCTATCCTCACAGAGCTGAACGTGAAGGGACAGGACCTGAAATGAGAAATTGAGCCCAAATAGGTAACCAGTAACCAGAAATAGTCAGACTTTGCAAAATTCCAAATACAGTAGATGAACTCAGATGACTGGACCTGACTCTTGTTTTGGGCAATTGAGGCAGCTTCCCTGGGTCCTGTGTTTGCTGTCTGATGGAAAGGAGAGGGCAGGGGAGCATCATGCTTTATTCTTCTTTTCCAAAGTTCATTAAAACTCAGTTCCAAAAGTTTCTGGCAGAGAGCCTGTAGAAGTTGTCAACAGTGTGGCTTCCTCATGTTTGGTGGTTTGGGATACGCCTGCAGCGGGTAGAAGGCCCCGGCTCCAAACGCTTCTAGGGAGGCCTCTGCAGGCATGGCACCAGTAAATAATGCTGACTCTGTTTTAGGCCTTGACCTTGGGCGGAAGTGGGGAAGTGTGAGCTATGGGTATGAAGTGAGATGATCTGTATATGCAATCTGAAGCTGTCTGCTTTGAAACTCTCAACTTCATCAGGTGAAGGCATGTTTATAATAGAACCACTCTCCGAGGTGCCTTTTTGGATATGGGGAAAAAATTAAGGTGCAAAGAAACATAAGCTCTGGATTACTCCCCCCTAGTCATTCGTTCCAACTGGATTTTAGCTTCGTAAAGAGAGGGACCGGGGCTTCCCTGGTGACGCAGTGGTTGAGAGTCCGCTTGCCGATGCAGAGGACACGGGTTCGTGCCCCGGTCCGGGAGGATCCCACGTGCTGCGGAGCGGCTGGGTCCATGAGCCATGGCCGCTGGGCCTGCGCGTCCGGAGCCTGTGCTCCGCAACGGGAGAGGCCACAGCAGTGAGAGGCCCGCGTACCGCAAAAAATAAATAAATAAATAAAAAAGAGGGACCATTTATTTTTCAATATTGATTTTTCAATTTTTTTTACAATCCCTAGAGAGCCAAACACTTAGATGGGGCCTAAAAAAATGTCTGTTGAAGGGATGAATGGAAAGGCAAAACCTAAGAACCAAGATAAGATTTTATGTTTATGTTTACTGTTTTTTGATTTACTGGTATCTGCTTTTAGAGTTGCCTCCTGCAATGGGAACAGCCTCTCCTCTTTTCTTACACATGCCATTCCAGTGTGCCCAGGAACCAAGCTTGAGTTCCTGAAGAACTGGAATGTAGGAGTAGAACTGGAGGTGGAATGGCAGGGGTAATCTGAATTCTTAAGAAAACATCTGTGACTAATTTATGCATTCCCAGATTTACATGGAAAATCTCTGGACTACTGGGGAGAGATCTGGCTTCTCTGTAAAGAAGAGAAGATTTTGATGCCATGAAATCTGGCTTCAGAAGCCCATCACCCTGCCATACTCTCACACACACACACACACACACACACACACACACACTCCCCAATCACTATACTATAGAATGAAGAGATTCATTAGGTCTAACCATTAGAACATTTGCATTGAAGAGCACACTGAGAAAGAACCCATTGATTTACATGTACCTCATCAAGTAACATCTTTTTCGGACTCCATATATATGCTCTTGTTTGGAATTAAATCAAGATGGGCAAAGCTCACAGGCACAAGCTAGAGGGGCCCTGCCTTGCCTAGTTTAAAAGAAAATATTTTTCTATTTATCTTGTTCACAGATATGGACTAGAGTACACTAAGTAAGTTTCAAGGAGTTTAGAGGTGCTATGCCAGTAACAAACAGCATATTGAACTAGGTACACGTGTTCGGGGAGGGAAGTGCCAGAGGCAGTGAGGGGTCTGGTTTTATTTAGCGCATTTAATAATGATCTAGAAGAGGGAGAAAACACATTAAAATCACAGATTATACTAAATTGGCAGGTGGTGTAAACACAAATGAGGGCAAACAAAAGGATATAAAGAATTTAGCACAGAAATGAGATTCCGTCAGGAAAAAAATGCGCTTTCACATCTGTGCAAAGTATCTTAGATCAGCGATGGAAATTGTTTTAAAAGTCATTTAGCTCAGAAAGTGTTCATAGACATTGCTCACATTTATAAGTGCTAACCCCTCCCCACTCCTAGCTGGTTTTATTCCTAGATTATACTGTTTATTCTTATCTTTTAAAACTACAAATCTGGTCAAGTCACATCTCTGCTTAAAATCTAAAAGGTTCTGAGTTTCCTACAGGATGCAGTCTAAGCTCCTTAGCCCTATATAGAAGACCCTTCCTTCACTATTTTTGTCCGTCTTCCCAGCCCCTTTCACACGTCTGTCTGCTCTGCGCTCCTCATGGCATCCAGGCAGAATTATTCGTAGCTCCCTGATTGCATCTCACCTTACTACTAACTGTACCATCTGCTCAGGGCTCCAGTCCTTTCTCTCCTCTGGGTTATCTCCATATGACCTTCAAGATTCAGTTCGGGCCTTGCCTCCATCACAAGCTTTCGTGCACAGAAACCATCCCCACCCCAGAGTTTGGTTTGGTGCCTTCCTTGGTACTGCCAGCCACCCACTACCCACTTCTAATATAACAAGTTGACAAAGATAAGAACTAGATTTATTGAGCACTTAATTATGTTCCAGACTCTGTGCTATGTGTTTTCATGCAATGCCTTTATAATTATCACAACAACCTTAGGAGGCAAGTATAATGATCTCAGTTCTATATATAAGGAAATTTCGTATTAGGTTAAGTAACTTGCCCAAGAGTACACAGTCAGTAAGTGGCAGAGCTGGATTCAAACTGCTCCCAGAGTCCATACTTTTAAAATGACACTATTATAGTAATGTGTTTCCCTATCTCCCTTACTTATATAAATTTCTTGAGGACAGGGACCATGTCTTCATCACCTAGCATTGACAGTACCTCACATGGTACACACAACTGAATAATAATAAGTATAATTAATTTTTAATGAGTGCTGATTACGTGCTAGGCAATTTACATGTATTTTTGTATGCGTTACTCACAAAACATTACAGAGTGGATAAAATCACTTTTAGTTTATAAAATCACTTTTAGTTCAAGAGTTGAGAAACATTTTCAAGATTATGTAGATCTGTCTCCAAATCCTCGTTTTTTTGTGACACCAGTCTCATCCCATCTGACAGAATATATGCATAAAGTATGTATAGGATTCCACAGCAAACAATTGCCAATGAAGCCCCACCCAAATACAGAAGAGACACCAAGTATATGCATAAATGTAAGCTCTCTGTTTATTTTTGTTAGGCCTGTTGATCTCTGCTTGAGCCCACTCCGATTCACTTTAAGCTGTAGTCTCATGAGTACTTTATTTTTGTGGTTAAATTGAACGTATAGATCCATGTACTATTTTTGGCATCAAAGAGACTCAGCTTTTACTATTGTTACCTCTCAAGGTTTTCTTATTTAGAAGAATAAGCAAGACCCAGGCCCTGGATGATGCCCATGAGATACAAAGGAAGAAGGCATGTTGATCTAGATTGGAAAAGAAAACTCTCAATCCAGGGTCAGTCACTCTATTCCTCTGCATTTCAGTTTTCTTATGTAAACCAGATTCCCAAGTATTAGACTGTGGGCCAGCTGCATCACCAGGGAAGTATCTGATAAATATTGATTTCTGGGTCCCATTCACAGGGATTCAGATTCTGTAGGTTTTGGGCAAGTGTTTGTGAAAGTTCCCCAGGTGATTTTGCTGCAGTGAATCTTTGTATAGCACTGGACTAAATGATTTGTAGCTAAGAGATAATGCCATTTATTATCCAGGCTCACTTCTTGGAGGCTCAGGAAAAAATATTTTTGTTAAAATTGGTAATTTTTACATACCAAAGTCTTTTAAAATGAGGGCCTTGCATGTAGCAAGCTCAGTGAGTTGGCTTCATGTTTATTACATTCACAAATGAGGCCTGTGTTATTTGGAATGGGTTTTTTTTTTAATAGTAATGAAAGGAATGGCTAACACCTCATAGTAGTTTTACTAAGCTTAAATTTTTTTCACATATTGTATTCAGTATTCACTTTTACAAATGAGAGAACTGAGGCTTCCAGATTGTCCAAAGTCATAGCCAGGGGCATAGCCAGAATTTGTTCTTATATCTTCTAAATCTGAAGGCCATGATATATTCAATTCCTCAACAACTATCTTGTAGCCTATGACTGGTATAGTAGGGCTTCTAGTCTTTATATGAAACGGAACTACATTTTTTTTCCACAAAGCTTTTTGATTCTTAAGAAGGACAGGATTTTCTACTGTAAGACAGTTGGAAGGAATGGATAGGATAATGCTGCTGAAGACTTTAGTACACCTCTAGCAATTTACACAAACTTTAAAATAATGTGCTAGGTTTGGTGGAAGAAACTGACTTGAAAATCACTGGTTTAAAATTTGTGGCCTTACAGGTAGATCCTGATCTACATGTTGAGGATCTCATTCTATGATATTGATTCCACTTCCCCATGCACGCCCCCAAAGATCATATTTCCCCCTGAGTCCTCCCTATGTTAATAAATGGTATCACAAGCAACCTAGTTGCACTAGCCCCAAGCTAAGGATTTGATTCCTTTTACCCTCAGTCTGCTTCTTAATTCTTATTCATCACTAGGTCCAATTGGCTCTATGTCCAAAATGTAGCCTAAAATTTTCCATTTTTCTCCTGCTTCCTCTCTCCATCTTCCCTAATCCACCTTAAATTAGACCCCCTATAATCTCTTTTATAAATTGCAATAGCCTCCTAAGTGGTCTCAGATTCTTCTCTTGCCCCCCTCTCCCCCTGTAATCCTTTCTCCTCACTCAGCAGAGAGATCTGTTTTAAAATGTAAATCCCATGTCACTCTCCTACTTAAAGCTCTGCAATGAATTCCCATTTCATTTGGAATAAAATCCAAACTCCGTAAGGCCTTTGGCGATCGAGTTTATCCTTGTCTCTCTCACCTCATCTCCTCTCATTCTGAACGATGTCTCACCACACTAGCCACACTGGACTTGTGTTGGCTCCTTGAAACTTAAACTTACTTATGCATCAGAACCTTTGCGACTTCTTTTTACCTCTGCAGGGAATGCACTGCCCCAACATGTTCTCTTTTAAAAATAAATAAATAAATTTATTTTTGGCTGTGTTGGGTCTTCGTTGCTGCACATGGGCTTTCCCTAGTTGCGGCGAGCAGGGTCTACTCTTTGTTGCGGTGCGCCAGCTTCTCATTGCAGTGGCTTCTCTTGTTGCAGAGCACAGGCACTAGGCGCACGGGCTTCAGTAGTTGTGGCACGCGGGCTCTAGAGCACAGGCTCAGTAGTTGTGGTGTACGGGCTTAGTTGCTACATGGCATGTGGGGTTTTCCCGGACCAGGGATAGAACCCACGTCTCTGCATTGGCAGGCAGATTCTTAACCACTGTGTCACCAGGGAAGTTCCCCCCATGTTCTTAAGTCTAGCTGCTCTCTTCACTCAGATATTAGTTTGAATATCTTTAGATATCACCTGTCTTCCTCCTAGAGACCTTCTCAAATAAACTCCAAGTCACTAACCTGTTTGTTTTCTTTGTAGGACTCAGAGGGACTACACTGTAATTTACATAAAATGTATTAGAGTAGATTTTGAGATCCAAGGATAAGTTAGCTGAAGTTGCACCCCAGGTGCAGATAGCATTCTAATCAAGAATTCACTCTCCCTGAGGAGGGTGGGAGGCTGTTGTACAGAAAGGCCGCACTCCAGAGGGGGCTACTACTTCAGCTATCTTTATCTCTGATAAAGATGTTGTGCTAATTAGCATTGTAAGTGTCAAAAGTGGATTTTTATCGGTGAAATTAGCACCTCAGTAATTAGCACAATTAATGCTAGAAATGGACTCTCACTGGTAAAATTAAAGATGAATATGTCAAAAACATTTTGGTTGTGTCCCCCAATCTTGGCATGAACAAGGTTTAGAAAACTAAAAAACACTTTCTTCTTAGGATCGGAATACAAAGCTTGATCTTGAAATCTCCCAGGTCTAGCCACTGATTTTTTTTTTTTAACATCTTTTTTGGAGTATAATTGCTTTACAATGGTGTGTTAGTTTCTGCTTTATAACAAAGTGAATCAGTTATACATATACATATGTTCCCATATCTCCTCCCTCCCGCGTCTCCCTCCCTCCCACCCTCCCTATCCCACCCCTCTAGGTGGTCACAAAGCATCGAGCTGATCTCCCTGTGCTATGTGGCTGCTTCCCACTAGCTATCTATTTTACGTTTGGTAGTGTATATATGTCCATGCCACTCTCTCACTTTGTCACAGCTTACCCTTGCCTCTCCCCATATCCTCAAGTCCATTCTCTAGTAGGTCTGTGTCTTTATTCCTGTCTTACCCCTAGGTTCTTCATGACATTTTTTTTTTTCTTAAATTCCATATATATGTGTTAGCATACGGTATTTGTCTTTCTCTTTCTGACTTACTTCACTCTGTATGACAGACTCTAGGTCCATCCACCTCATTACAAATAGCTCAATTCGTTTCTTTTTATGGCTGAGTAATATTCCATTGTATATATGTGCCACATCTTCTTTATCCATTCATCCGATGATGGACACTTAGGTTGTTTCCATCTCCGGGCTATTGTAAATAGAGCTACAATGAACATTTTGGTACATGACTCTTTTTGAATTATGGTTTTCTCAGGGTTTATGCCCAGTAGTGGGATTGCTGGGTCATATGGTAGTTCTATTTGTAGTTTTTTAAGGAACCTCCATACTGTTCTCCATAGTGGCTGTACCAATTCACATTCCCACCAGCAGTGCAAGAGTGTTCGCTTTTCTCTACACCCTCTCCAGCATTTATTATTTCTAGATTTTTTGATGATGGCCATTCTGACTGGTGTGAGATGATATCTCATTGTAGTTTTGAGTTGCATTTCCCTAATGATTAATGATGTTGAGCATTCTTTCATGTGTTTGTTGGCAGTCTGCATATCTTCTTTGGAGAAATGTCTATTTAGGTCTTCTGCCCATTTTTGAATTGGGTTGTTTGTGTTTTTTTTGTTATTGAGCTGCATGAGCTGCTTGTAAATTTTGGAGATTAATCCTTTGTCAGTTGCTTCATTTGCAAATATTTTCTCCCATTCTGAGGGTTGTCTTTTGGTCTTGTTTATGGTTTCCTTTGCTGTGCAAAAGCTTTGAAGTTTCATTAGGTCCCATTTCTTTATTTTTGTTTTTATTTCCATTTCTCTAGGAGGTGGGTCAGAAAGGATCTTGCTGTGATTTATGTCATAGAGTGTTCTGCCTCTAAGAGTTTGATATTTCTGGCCTTACATTTAGGTCTTTAATCCATTTTGAGCTTATTTTTGTGTATGGTGTTAGGGAGTGATCTAATCTCATACTTTTACATGTACATGTCCAGTTTTCCCAGCACCACTTATTGAAGAGGCTGTCCTTTCTCTGCTGTACATTCCTGCCTCCTTTATCAAAGATAAGGTGACCATATGTGCGTGGGTTTATCTCTGGGCTTTCTATCCTGTTCCATTGATCTATATTTCTATTTTTGTGCCAGTACCATACTGTCTTGATTACTGTAGCTTTGTAGTATAGTCTGAAGTCAGGGAGCCTGCTTCCTCCAGCTCCGTTTTTCGTTCTCAAGATTGCTTTAGCCACTGGTTTTGAAGACTTCTGATTGCCTAATGCTGACCATGAGGGCAGCAGAATCCTGACTCTGGAATACTGTCATATCCGTCTTGAGGGAACCACCATGTAAGATGTTGGTGGGAATATGTAACAGGAAAGAGAGGTGGCATGCCATCAAGCCACAGAACAGGTTTTATTAACTGTGGTATGCCTGTTTGCTAATAAATTTTATTTAGTAAAGCCTTTATGTGTGGAATTAAGTATGAGACTTGCTTTCATTTATAACTTAACAGCAGAGTTGGAGAGGGAATAGCTCACCCTCACATATCTCAAAGCTTGTTATAGTAACTTATTTACAAAAAACAACCCACGACCTGTGCATACCAAATGAAATTTGGTTTAGAAGAATTAGTAGATATAATTCACTTGCATATGTATTTGTTTACCTGTTTGGTACCCATCCCCCTACCCCCCATCCCATGTAAATCTCCCAAGAACAGGGCTCTTAGGTGATCTCTTCCCAGAGCCTTGACCAGAGCCTGGGACCAAGGAGGCACTATTTCAGTCATTCAATAGCTATTTTATTTTTCTGAAAAGAGAATAAAGGGAGGGGAAGAAAAAAAGGTAAAAAGAATAGAACAGAGAAACAGGAATAAGGGAACTTGGAGAGAAGAATGAAGAATAGGTATATGGAGAGGAAGTCAACAGAGGAGTCCTTAGTCTTAAACAGGCAATGGCGAAAAGTAGTAGAGTTATGCTCTTTCTTGGAATACTGGCCCTGTGAGATGCTATGAAGAAAAACATATTTAGTGGTTAAATAAGATTGGTAAGGACTACAGAAACCTCTCCCTCACATACCCACAATGCACATGAGCATATTAAAGGCTCTGAGAGGCATTTTAGGGAACACACACACACCCCAAGATGCCTTGTTAATTTTGTTTTACCCAGTATTTCCCAAATTTATTTGAGCACGGGGCTCTTTTTTCTCTGTGACATTTATTAACAAGCTTTGAAAAAGGCTTTAGAAAAGCATAAGGGATGGTTAGGAAACTGACAAAGAAAATACCAGTGCTTTCGTTATCCTGTGAAGCTAGTTCTGGGGCAAGAGTCTAACCTTCCCTTCCTGTGCACCTCATGCATGGCAAGCATCTGCAACTGGGTTCCGAAGCAACCAGGGAAACAATATTCCATCTACTTCTACCTTCTGACTCACCCTTCACCTAGAGAAGGAAGGTGGACTGAATGGCTCAACCTTCCTGGAGCAGGAATATTGAGAGATAACTAGGAGCAATCATGCACTGAAAATCGGATATGAACGAGCTACCCAGTGTAGCAGAAAAAAATGTACCCACGAGAGTTGCCAGTACAGTGAAACCCACTTACTACATCCTTTTAAAGATCAGCCTAATGCTCACACATGCTCAATGCTTCCTTTCCTTGGCCCTAGGAGGAATATTAAGAAGGTGTTTCACTTTAGTAAGGTTCATGAGTTTATGGCCTTGAGAATGCCCTTGAGAATAAACTCTAGGGACTGAGAGAAAGGAAAACTGCTTTTAATGGATTTTGTCTCTAACTCTTTTCCATAATACTGCAACTAAAACATCTGAATTAGTTAAATTTTCTAAACTCAGTAACTGCCAGAGAGAGATGACTATTTTCCTTTTATTATCTTTAGTTAACTAAAAATCAAATCATATCAGAGAGTTAGGCAAATACATTTTGGGAGAGATTCCTAAAATATAAACACTCCAAAACGCATACAACTACATTGTTAATTGTTTGACTAACAAAAGGGATATAGGAACCTTTGCAAAGGTAAAAAATAACAAAGGGAGCATGCTCTTTTTTACCCCTTGAACTTCACATGTGCTTTCTTTCAACTCAGAATTCTTTGATCTCAGTTTTGCCATTTATCCTTCAGTCTTCAGTTTAGATGACATTTACTTTGGAAAGTGTTCCCTGAGCCACCTACTAGTCTAAAAGAACCTGATCAGGTGTTCTCATTGCAACTTCCTTTATCACCCTTGGTCATGTATTTAATTGCCCATTTACTGCTAGATTATAAACTCTAAGATGACAGGGGTCACATGTATCTCATTTTGTTCATTGGTTAGTCCCCAGAGTTTAATGAATTGTCTGGAAGGAAACAGATGCTTAATAATTGGTTGGTTAATACAGTTTCTTTTTCTTTTTCTTTTTTTCTTCTTTTTTTTTTTTTTTGGCTGTTTGGCTTGTGGGGTCTTAGTTCCCCGACCAGGGATTGAACCCAGGCTCTTGACAGTGAAAGCCCGGATTCCTAACAACTGGACAGCTGGGGAATTCCCCAGTTAATATAGTTTTGGTTTAACTAGAATATAACCTACATTTTGATATGCAAAATTGCATTCAGGGAAACCTACATCAGCATAAATATTAACTCCATGTTCATATATATTAGCAATCATAGTCACTCAGAGAAAGATATATTCCTGGGATTGGCTCTAGAGTAATTCAGCCAGAATACAAAGAGAAGCTCAGCTTAAGAATTATGGGCATTAGAAATTAAAGATTCAAGAGATGAAGTTTCTGAAGTAATTTTGAGTTTTGGAAGTTCATAGAAATGATTCACTTCACGAAAGGATTGCTTTTGGTTATTAAGTCAAAATTAGATGATTGAGAGACATTTCATTGTTTAAGATGTCTGATTCATCAAAATGTACCAGAGTTTGCTTTGAAATTTTCTACACACGATTGTAGAGGTCAAGTACTTATGTGAAAGCCACAGATGAATAAGCAAGTAGATGAAAGATAGGTTATACACACACAAAAACACACATACCCCCTGTCCCCCTTCCCCTCTGAAGTTGTGTTTCTTTAGACTTTCATTTGCATGTGTGTTTGCACGGCTATATTAGTGTATATGTGTGTGAGGGACAGGGATAAAAAGAAAGAAAGAGAGAGAGAAGGAAATAAAAAGAAAGAAAAGAAAGAAAGAAAGAAAGAAAGAAAGAAAGAAAGAAAGAAAGAAAGAAAGAAAGAAAGAAAGAAAGAAAAAGGAAAAAGAAAGGAAGGAAGGAAGAAAATAAAGACAGAGGATGAGAGCAAAAAATCAAGTTCATAGCCAAATTCTTGTGTTCCTGGTATAAATAAATTGATGAAACAGAAACAAACAGATCTTGGATTGATAGAAGCTAAATTGAAGCCTGTGTGTGTGTGTATGTGCTTACGTGTGTGTGTGTTTGCGTGTGCTTATGTAGGGGTCATTTCCTGGTAGTCTACTGTGTTCATTGACCTTTATATGTTACATCAGGTGTCTATAATCTCCTCTCAACAAATAAAATAACACTAAAGCAATTTGCTGATGACCAATACTTGGTCACACATCACAGAAAGATAAAATGAAATGAAATAATTTGGAATTTTGAGTCTAATTGGTTGCAATGTGGCAAATAAATCTTTACTGGCCAATCATAATTATACAGAAAGGTTTCGACATAGCAAAAAACACAAAAATCAAAACCAAGAATGCACAGGGTAAGAATTTTGAAAGAGGAGTAGTCTCATATAGAATATGGATGACACTGGGACAGGAGAGGAGCAAAACTATATGTGGGAGAGAATAGAATCAAGGGAATAGAGGAGAATACAAATTTTTGAAAGTCAAGTCTCCGAATGCTCAGTTTGATTTCAGTACAAACTATCTTCACTTTATTCTAAATAAAGCTGCTTGAGCATGTGGAGAGGTACAAAAGAAGGAATAGAAAGACAGAGGAGCTCACGACAAGCTATAAATCTTGATGCTTAAATTGAGTGAAGGGAGTTGAGACAGTACAGTACAGAACTTGTTAAAAAAAAAGTGACAAATGGTGTTTCCATTTGTGAAAGTCATTTACAATTGGCCATTAATAAAGGAGTTGGAAGAAGGGGAGCCTCTTGCAGAATTTCCAAAATTTCACTCATCAGATTTAGCCTATTTCATTTAATTCCACTTAACAGCTTAGAGTTGATGTTATTCAGATATGTATAAGGTCTCAAATGGAAAACATTTTGGTAATTTGCATGGCTATTTTCAAGACTGCAAAATCTAATCGTCACAGACAATAGAACCAGACTGTTGGCAATGGAAATAAGGGACAAAAATGACTGATGTAAATCAGCCCTTGAGAAGTTAGGTTTCTCCCAAGGTAACCCAAATCAGTGCAATGCCCATGCTCACAAAGTTGATGTTCACAGAAGTAGCTAGAGAAACTCCAAGTCCTGCCTGGGGCCATGGTCCACGCATCACGCACTCTCCCTATGGTGTTGTCCTTCCACAGTGAGGAAATAAACCTTTTCATCTTGATGAAGAAGAGTCTCAACTTGTTTTATTACTTGGGGCTTAGTTTAAACTCCTTTTCCTTTAAGTGTCTTTGGGGTGACTGTTAGATTCCTTGCTCTCTTGATAACCTGGAGATCCACTGGGTACTATAATTATTATAATTGTGGGCCATAACTGTCTTGTTTTGGGGCCAACTGCTCTTCTCACTTGAATAATAGAGTTTGTCAATGGGCACACATAAGTCACAGACAGGATGGTTTTCCCTCTTCCTGACTTGACAAACAACAAGCACATTTAGAATTCAGCCTTGTAATTAAGCAGGGCCCAATCTCCACAGGCAAGGCTGATACAAAAGGATTTGCAGCCTGGGGGAAGAGCTCTTTGTGTTGACCTTGGATGGCAGGCATTATAGCATCTGAGGGAATTGCTGCCCCTACGCTGTCCTCATCTGTGACCCTAAATCATGCACAAGGTTTATGTGGTTAGTAGGACACTGGGCACTAAATTTGGAGTGAAAAGACCTGAGGCTCAGTTTTATCTGTAAAATGTCCTATCTTGGCGGTTGAAATGAGGTTATATGCAAGTGCTTTGTTATCTACTTTAAGGAAGAACCAATTGGTGATAAAAATGAATACACTTTAGGGACTTCCCTGGTAGCACAGTGGTTAAGACTCCGCACTCCCAATACAGGGGGCCTGGGTTCAATCTAGATCCCACATGCATGCCTCAACTAAGAGTTCGCCTGCTGCGACTAAGGATCCCACCTGCTGCAACTAAGGAGCCTGCCTGCCACAACTAAGACCCGGTGCAACCAAATAAATAAACAAGTAAGTATTTAAAAAAAAAAAAAGAAAACACTTTAAGCCTTCTTCAAAGTATGTGGGTGTGCGTTTATGTACTTGCCCTCTGTGTTGTGGATTATAACAGGGGTACTTTTTCATTGTTTCTCCCTCTTTCCCCTATCAAAGAACCTGGAGCTCTCCAATGCCCACACACATGGCTCCGCTGACTCCTAATAAGCTATGTTCTCTACCTGAAGATGTTGCTGCGGCCACTCTCTCAGCATTGAAAGATGTGATTTGACTCGTCACCTGGACCCTCATAGAGGATCCCGTCAATAGGGTGATCAACTCTCTTGATTTGCCCAGGACTGTCCCAGTTTTAATGAAAAAATTTCCATCCCCAACTCCCTTAGTCCTGGGCTTCATTGCTTTTCAGTTCTTCGTACTCACTCGGGAAAACTCAACTATGTGAGATGGTTGCTCACAGTTGGCACTGTTACCTGTTGCTCTGACAATTTGCTTTGACCTTAGCTATTTATTTAATTCTGTTGGGATGCAACTTGTTCTTACCTTTGTGCTATGCTCTAAACCAGGAGTTTTCAAGCTGTATCTCACTGAACTCCACAAATAGTCCTGCATGGGAAGTTGAGCACAGAGAGCTTCAGTTCTCTTCCCACCATTACAACCAAAGTAGCTCCTCCACATTCTGTTTAAATATTGGGTTCTATGTAAGACTGACCACTAAAAAGATGAGCCATAGCCCTACCAAGTAACTAACTTTATTTAGCCTTCAAGAAATGTCATACTGCATTTAAGAAAAGGGGAGGAGTAGGAATTGCCTTTGATAGAATAGCTTTTGCTTTCTCCTTTTCTTCTGTTGGGGATAAAAATTACTGCTTGTAGTAGTAGACTACTGACTAGTAGTCGAATACTGATAAATATAAAATATTTTCCCCAACTATCCTTTCTTCCTGAGCATCTTTCCCATTCTCTGATAGCACAAATTACCATATGTCCACATGTGAGCATTACTCAGAATGCTGGAGGTTAATTAATGGATGGGATTGTGAAATACAAGCAAACAACTGAAAAAGCATGCAGTTTCAAATTTTTTTCAGTATGTCAGACATGTATGGTATCCTGTAGGTTGGCCTGGGCATTCGCATATAGACCTGGTGCTATTATAGGTTGTAGCCACAGTTTTTCGAAAACAAGTAATTATGTATTATAATGCACATATCATCACACACACATTGTCTTTGGAAAGGACCAAACCTTGAGCTAGAACCTGTAAGGGAAGCAGGACAAAGTGCTGAGGTTAAAGAACATGGCCAATTGAAATTGATGAGAATTTCTTGGGTTTGGGTTATGAGAGGCCTAAATTTAGGTTAGGTTTGGAGAGAGGACATAAATATTTCAGGTAATAGGAAAATTGTTTTAATGAAAATTCAAAGAAGTAGGAATAGTCATTTGCAACATGAAAGAGCAAGAGTGATCTAGGGTTAAGTCTTTGATTCTATTTATTTTTCTACTCATTTATTAACCTCCAACCATCATGTGCTAATATCAGCCTTCCTCACTTTACCACCAACTATTCCTGCACTCTCTCATTCTGCTGGTTTCTGTCTGTTGGACATTTTATTTTTAATCTCTCACATTTACTGTTTTTTTAACTAAAAAAATTCAAAAACTATATATTGAGAGATATTGGTTTGAAGCACACAAAAAATGTAGGTCTTATTTATATGTGTGGATTCTACATTCAAGTTAAAATTTAGGAAAAATGCCTTGCTGATGCTCTCAGCCTCTTCAGTCCTGTCACCCAGGCACTCTCTTTTCTCATAGCATCATCTCTTCAACTGTTTCCTCTTCCCTTTTCTCTCATTCTTCCTCTTTTTTTTTTTTAACCTAAATATAAATATAAATATGGCTCTGATGCTCACTAAAGTGTTATATGGCTTTTTCCTTCCAGAGTGGAAACATAAACAGAACAGTGAGAAATAATTGCTAATATATGAGAGGGTCACTATTGTCATACACATTTGTGGAATGATGAGACACATCTGAGGGAATCTGTGAAGGACATTATTAACTGGCAGAGATTGGCCACATTCCCAGATGAAACTGGAATATTTCGGTGCCTTTCCTGGTGCTGCATTCTGTTAGTTCTTAAATTTTCTCTTTCATCTATTTTTTTTTTTTTTTCCCCCTAGCAAACCTGAGGAGTTGTCCTGGACAGAAATAAAATGGCCTTTGTCAGGTTACGCTTCCCACGAGGACATGGGGAAAAAGGGTTGTATGTGAATGTGCTAATATGATTCTAAGTGCTTTCAAACCGTTCTGCTTAATTCTTTCTGTGGCATGTAATTCCTGAGGGACATGCACCAAATTGATAAGCTCAGTGCTAAAGTGAACTGTCTCATCTAGTCCCCAGGAGCCTCTGACTGAAGTGTCAAAATACAATTGTGCACCAGCGGTATTGCTGTCCCGTAGAAGAAACACTTCAGCACACTACTGACACCATAAGCAAATTAAAAGACTCACTGAAGTTAATATTCTCGTATTATAACAACATCTCCTATAAATTATTAAAGCCCACACAATTTATTACCCACATTAGGGGGGAGAAAAAAAGCAAGTTGAATCATAAGCCACGCTACTTAATGATTTATTTTTTTTGGTCTTCAATGTTTTGAGGTTTATAAATCATCCTGTTCAACTCTACACTGCACCAAGGAAAAAAGCAGTTGTTAGTCATGCCCTTCTCTCACCAATGATCACTTACGCACAAGGTGGAAGCATACTCATTATTTTAGCATCTATCAGCAGCCTCTGTGTTTCAGACTGGCTGTTCTTTTCATTACTCTAATGCTTAAGCACGGCATTGAATGGTTATGATTTAAGGCGTTAGATGACAGATCTAAGCCTTTTCAGAAATAAATATTAACCTCATTATTTAAGCAGGGAGACCAAACTGACTTGTTTTCTGTCTCAAGGCTTCTAAGAAAATCAAGATTTACTTAGAAATCTTGGGCTGTAAAGTCAGTCCACCAAGCTCACCACTAGTCTATCTTGATTATATTTCATGTTTTTAAACATTTATTTGTAAACAAATAAACATATTTATTTGTTTAAATATTTTATTCTACTCCGAGTGGTATGTTTTATCTCTAGCTTTGCAATTGTGTGGGCTTTAATAATTTATAGGAGATGTTGTTATAATATGAGAATATTAACTTAATGAGACTTTTAATTTGCTTGTGATGTCAGGTGTGTGCTGAAGTGTTCCTTCTACAGGACAGCAATACCGCTGGTGCACAACTGTATTTTGACACTTCAGTCAGAGGCTCCTGGGGACTAGATGAGACAGTTCACTTTAGCACTGACTTTTATCTCTAGCTTTGAATGACTTGGGCAAGTCATTCAAATTCAGAGAGACTGTTTCCTAATCTATTCAATGAGTATACTGTATTAAATAATCTCTAAATTATCTTCCAGATTTAAATTCTGGTAGTCACAGCATATAACTGCAAATCAGCAGTGATTTCCACTGCTGGTGGAGTTCTTGAGAACCCTGTGAATATTTGCCTAGGGCATCTCTCTGCCTTTGCCTTAAATTAGTTCTAAGAGGCCCGGGGTTGCTGGGCCTTTCTGCCCCTTTCTGTTTGTGCTGGCCATAGAGAAGGAGAAAGATTTCAAGAGGAAATTAGCTACTCTTGGAAAGAATAAGAAGTTAGAGATGGGTTAGAACCACTGAGAGTCTTTTAGAAATGATGGGCGAATGTTGTTAAAATTCTAAAAATATCTTCTGGGTTTAGTTTGTAACTCAAGGTCTCTGGTGACGATTTGGTCTGACTTCTTTGCTTGTTTATCCATGAACCTTAATGAGAAGCCTCTAGTTTTGGTACATTCCCACCCCAGACTGGAGTTCCCTGGAGTACAAACACTGATCTGTGCTCTGGAACAGTCACCAGCATGTCAGATTTTGAAAACAGTTTCACATTATATCACTGTCCTAAAGTTAGTGGTAAAATAAACACTCAAAAGTAAACTAAAATGGCATGTAAATACAAGTTGTTTTAATACAGTTTCTCTTGTAAAGGCATTTGATACTCATACTTCTTAGGAATTAAAATAATAGACATCAATAATGCCTGGACTACATATTCAATTTGCTTTGCAGAAGTAAACAAACATGCCTGCATGTTTTATATGAAGTCACAAAACTTGGGAAATGTAGTTTGAACTTTTAAAATGTATTATTCTAGATCACATTTGATAAATTTGCATCAGTATCCCAGTCTCTGATGTCACCTGGATGGAATTCTGTTTTTTCTTTCACTGATATAAAACTTTAAGGACATCACTTAAGCTTAATCACTCAGTTTTCTCATCTGAAAAATGGAGACAGAAATCCTTAGTCATTTCATAGGGCTGATGTGTGACTAAAAAGAGATAATGTATTTGTGAAAGTTCATTTTTAAACAATCTGTATAGGAAAAGAAGTTATTGTTTTGATTTTAACTGATCTGAATAATGACTAAACCCAATGGAACTGTCCATTTCTAATCTAAGTATAAATGTGGAGTTTCACTCATCTGCTATAAACACCTTTCTGAGATAACATTTACACTTTCCTCTCCCTGTTTGAAGAGATTATGGAGTTGGGGGTGGGGGGCGGGATGCAGGGTATAACTTTTACTTTCTACCTTCCAGAAACTATACCATGTTCCAGAAATCTTACAACACAGAGTGGCCAAGGCTGATAGTTTTACAACTTGCTTTCTGATTAAATTCTGCAAGCATTTATTGGGCTCCTACTATGTGCCAGGCCCTTGTTCATACAGTCAGATGGATAAGTGTACTAAGGATTTACTACACATAGGAAATGATTTTCCTGTGTAGGTATCTTTTCCCCCAAGTTTTTGAGTGTTGGGATGTGGTAAGGATGGGGTATACTTGGGAAAGTTAAGTTCAAGCATTTGGTGCCTGAGATTTTTGTACAATCAGACATTTGACTTATTGTAGAGTTGCAGGATAATACCCCATTGTGGAACAAAGGCTTCAGCAGGCTTTGCTAAAATGGAAGGTCCACTCTGCTGATTAGATAGAATCATTGAACCTTATGCTACCCAATATATACAATGGAATCCATAAGCACCCTCCTAAGAGGGGAGGCATTTAGATGAGATCTTTAAGACTTAGGTATTGTGTACCATGAATGAACATGAAAGGCTGGTTGGCATAAATAGCCATTCATTCTGTCCACAGCATTAATTGAAAACTCAGGGGTGCATAAAGCCCCATTCTCATTTATTGAGTAAGCCAAAAGAATACCTTCACATCTGTATGCAAGTATTTCACAACTGTGAAAACCCACTACTACTGAGTGAGTGACGCTGATGTGAAGAGGCTGTGAAGTGGTGATACATACACGTTGGCTGTGACTTTTCCACATAATCTTTGCTTAACCACTTGTGTATCATAATTTTCTGCAATATACATGTCCTTTAAATGTATTACGGCACTTGTAAATACTAAGATTTGTTCCGGTGTCCTTGCCAAAATGCCTCCAATTGGACTGAAAACCTTGGCAATGTATCTTGGCAGGCTATTAGTATGTTTGCTACATAAAGGATCATGTGTTGATATTTCTTTGCATTCTATAAAAGTTTCAGGTTTTGAATAATTTTATTATATGTATAGGGTGAATAAGTCTTCAGTTGCTGCTAAGACCTTTTCAAAGAATACTTTTTCGTGTTTTAGCACATTCTCTCCTCTCCCTCCTAACCTATACTTTGAGCACAAGTAATGCCATCGATTTTACTGTATCAGGCAATCTATGGAACCCTCAGGGGCCCAGTTCCCTTCCTGGCCTTGCCTAGACTAGCTGTATGGCATTGGACTGATAAATCGCTAACCTTGCTGAGCTGTCCTGCCCCACCCACGTTCCCATAGCGTTCACCCCTGCACCCTGAACACCACCGATGGTGAACACCTGTGACTCTGGGACTTAGAACTTTTATTCTGGCTCTGATAATATGCTCAGTTTACAGATAAA
This sequence comes from Globicephala melas, assembly GCF_963455315.2. Classification (NCBI taxonomy): domain Eukaryota; kingdom Metazoa; phylum Chordata; class Mammalia; order Artiodactyla; family Delphinidae; genus Globicephala; species Globicephala melas. The sequence goes on from NC_083314.1 coordinate 116,920,864, forward strand.
GCAAGGTGGAAATATCCTAGAGTTGTTATCTCTAGAGGCCAACTTTAACCAAAGATGGATGGGGAGTTGGTAGATGAACACTCTTTTTTTTGCCCCTTGGTTGGGCTAATACTAAGTTGTGTTCTACACCATCCTTCAGAGTTCCCCAGCAGGACTGAGTTCCTCTTGCCAAACTGGAAACTGTCTTGAAAATGCACTTTTTATTGGCTTTCTTCCATTCCCTGTCTCATTCTTCACTCCCTGACAGTGTTTCCTGGGATCAGCTCCCAAATAAATTACTTGCACTTGAATCCTTGTCTTAGAGTAAATTTCTGGGGGAACCCAATCAAAGTAGTTAAGTTTCTCATGTGTAAAATGGAAGTGCTAATACCTGCCTACCTCTCCACATGGCTACTGTAAGGATCAGAGGAGATAATGTATGTGCAAATGCTTTGAAAATTGTGAAACACTAAATATATTCACAGGTTTTAACTATTGTTACTGCTGTTGCTTTTTTTTTTTTTTTTTTTTTTTTTGCGGTACGCGGGCCTCTCACTATTGTGGCCTCTCCTGTTGCGGAGCACAGTCTCCGGACGCGCAGGCTCAGTGGCCATGGCTCACAGGCCCAGCCGCTCTGCGGCATGTGGGATCTTCCCGGACCGGGGCACGAACCCGTGTCCCCTGCATCAGCAGGCGGACTCTCAACCACTGCACCACCAGGGAAGCCCGCTATTGTGTTTTTCAAACTTTAATTTATGTGTACAAAATATCTGCAAATATAATTCTTACCTGTGAGCTAAGGAGAAATATATCTGAAAGTTAGAATTTAAGATAGGAAGTTACCGACAAAGGGTAGAGAATTAGCACCACAGGATGAAGAGAACTTTTCAACTACTACTGTAATACCACCCAACACCCACATAACCCTCTCCCCAAAATGACACATGTCAAAGACAAAGGATTAGAAAAGAGACAACTGGCTTTCTCTATTGTCATTTACATTTCTAGGGAAGAATATCTGTCCATCTTTTCTTTGTTTGGAAGGTGCCTTTTCATTATATTAAATTCACAGGAAAGGGACTGAATTTAAATTATTGTTTTGTGGAGTGCTTTAAAACATTAATCATGTTATTCAAATATTCAGAAAGATAAGGCAAAACTATCTTACTGACCAGAAACAGCCAGGTGGGTCACAGACAGAAGGAAGAATTTAAATAGCAGCAGTTTTACATATAGTGTCTGCTCACCATCTAAAATGCAGGTTGCATATTGAGGCAGAGAATTAAACCTGTCTCTTACCCCCTAAATAAAAGCAGATGTGTGTGAAATTTTTCAGGAAAAAAAAAAATTGTCAAGCCAGAGGTTTTTGTTGTTTAATATACTTTTACCACCTTACTCAGAAAACTGTCAAAAAAAAAAAAGAAAAGTAAAAATCTACGCATTCTGGAAGCAAAATGGGGGAGAAGATGAAAACTCAGATAAAGAACTGTGGTTGGTGATATATTTAATGGTCTAAAGAGATATGAAAGCAAGTGCCAAAGCAATACATTCATATCTCAGGTTCATGTAATTTTATATTACCAACTCAACGAGTTTTATTAACTGAATGAAGAGCTGAGCACTTCACTTCAGTTTTTGTCACACTGAGATATTAATCAATTGTGACCGCATTTGCCCCAGAACTGAATATACCACAGTGCATATTTAGTTTTAGCATGTGGTTGATTGCCATGTTGAAATTATGATTTTTGTAATTGTTAACAATTTTTGTGAAATTTTTTTTTCTATTTTTTGTTTGTTTTTTATACTGCAGGTTCTTATAGTCATCAATTTTATACACATCAGTGTATAAATGTCAATCCCAATCGCCCAATTCAGCACACCACCATCCCCAGCCCACCGCGGTTTTCCCCGCTTGGTGTCCATACGTTTGTGCTAATTTTTGTGAAATTTATCACACTTATAGCAGTTAGAGGGGTATGACTGCACAGACTGAGGTCTGTCATTAGAGTCTGTCATTAGGCCCTATCAAAATATTCTTGAGATGTTAAAAAAGGGATATTTCTTGAAATCTTATGGCTATCCAAATGCTTTTACTCCCATTTTTCCTGGGAGGTTACAGTTAAGAATTTTTCTCTGTATTTGTTCCCACAGAAGCTGTTGCTAATCTTCATTCATATACTGACTGACTCTCTTTGCGATCCTTGTTTCTTAAAAAGTTCTTATTACATTTCTCACTTTTAAACCACATTTGGGCAATCACTTTTTTTTTGTTTTTTTTTTTTCCTGCTCTCATAATGTAGCTGATGCTGCTAGTACAGCACTTGTCATCCTGGATTATAGATAGTCGCTGAAGTGGCTGTCCCCTGCATTAGACTATGAGTTCCCTGAAGGCAGTAGCCACCATTTCATTTTTGCATTCTTAGCACCTGTCACTGTCCTTGGCATTTAGTCGGTGCTCAAAAAGTGTTTGGTGATTGAATCAAATAGACAGTGCAGTGTTGATACTTAATGTGTTTGCTGGTTCATAGGACACCAGTTGTTCCTTACTATATTCTACTTAAGTCCTATTAAAAGAATGAGTTGATTTATTTGTTTGTTTGTTTGTTTTAGAATGAGTTTTTAAACCAGAAAGGCATAATCATATTTGGGTTGAAAATAATTTAGTTCTCCGATTTATCTTTCAAAAACTGTTTGTTGTTCAATGGCTTATTGATTTTAAATATTTTCTCTCTGAAGAGCAGGATTTCAAAAGATTTCCTTTTTTTTTTAAACAGATTTTTACATTGCCAAGGAAAAGCCATAACAGGTAAGACAAATCTTTTACCGGGTAAGTGTGAAAATTCCTACTACTTTGTGATTTGTTCAATTCAAGCCACTGATTTTAAGTAGTAAAAGGAATTGAATACATGTTTTAAAAAATCCCAACTGTTGAAAATTTCTATAATATAATCTAAAATAAATATACCAACTTAGCTTTTCCTTATAAAAAGGAAACTGGTAGGTTTAAAAACCATCTGCAGAATAAATATTTATGGGGCAGAATGACAACTTGACTTATCCAAAGCAGTGGCATACATTTTCTTAGTTAATGTTTGATGAAGCACTTCCACTTACAATTCTTCTATGAACTAAAGAAGAGTTTCATTAACTATTTTTGAAAGATAATGAGGCCATGATCCCTTTCCAGATGTTTTACTCATAAAATAATTGTGCTCTTTCTTCGAAATCTCCCTAGTTGCTTGGTTCCTGTTTCCTTGTTTATTGAGCAGTGAGTTATAAAGGTGAAGAGAAGAAGCAGACTATGCGGATCAGCTATATTTCATGTGGGTCCAAGGTACAAATTCTTATTCTCTGAGCATTATTATAAATTCAAAAGTATTTTTATAAATCTAAAAGTTGGAAACTTGTAATTTCCTGGAGCACTGTGCATAAATATACAATAAACAATATTCTTTATGTGTGTCTATATACATAGTTGCAAATCTATGTATGGAAATATGTACAATATTATTATTTTTTTGCAGTACGCGGGTCTCTCACTGCTGTGGCCTCTCCCGCTGCGGAGCACAGGTTCCGGACGCGCAGGCCCAGCGGCCACGGCCCACGGGCCCAGCCGCTCCGCGGCATGTGGGATCTTCCCGGACCGAGGCACGAACCCGTGTCCCCTGCATCGGCAGGCGGACTCTCAACCACTGCGCCACCAGGGGAGCCCTGTACAATATTTTTGAACTCTCTAAAGGTTCTTGTTTATAGTCGGCCAAGCCAACAATATTCACAAAATTAAGGCACAATTTTACTTACCAAAGATTGGAGGCTCTTGAAGTTTTATTACTAAAAGATAATTATCTCAGATGTGGATAGAGAAAAAAAATTTTTTTCACGGCTTTGCTTATAAGCATAGGTACACTTCCAACTCTTTTTCTACAGACGGGACTCAAGAATATGGCTCTTTGCAGAATTTCCCTTGAGGTCTAGGAAAGAGGCTTGCATTTTTACTTGAAAGCAGACTAACCTAATTCTAGTTTCTAGCATTCTGAGATGCAGGACTAAGAGGAAATAGAATTCATAACACACAACACAATTAAGTATATATTTAAAAAGGTGCATTTAAATGTACCAGTAGATAAATGCAACAGCAACAATAATAATAATAAAGCTAACATTTACTAAGTGTATGTTATGTACCAAGAAGTCCTGTTGTAAATACTTCTATGTATTAGTTCTTTTTCTTTCCCCACAGTGACCTTATGAGGTAGATGGTGGTATTAGCTCCATTTTACAGATAGGAAACTAAGACACAAAATTTCAGGTGAACTGCTGAAGTTCACACAGCTAATATGGGATAGAGTGGGATAGAATCTGAAGCAGTTGGGCTCTGTGATGATTGTTATTATACTATGTAATAGTGAGCACCAGATATGAGAACTTAGAGCTATTTGTTTTTCCTCTTGGTACTGCCCGTGTTTCCCCATGTTTTCCCAAACTGACATTCAGTTTCATCCACTTTGACCATGTTGGTTCTAGTTATGACAAATGGGCTAAGGAGAGGGATAATCAGCAACACCTATAAAGTACATAACAAAAACTAACAAATTATTTTGCATCCTTTTAGACATCATTAATATTCTTTGTATTTTAATGACCCCACTTCCACCCCTTAGAAATGAATGAAAATGCTTCCAGGCTACTAATAAAGGTTTAATTGGGGTAAAAGGGCTGCCCTAAGGGAGGAATAAGGAAGTACCCCTACCCCAGCTGCTGTGAGGGGTGGTCACTCACAGCTCACAGCTGCGCTCTTCTTCTGAGAAGAGAAGATGCTTTGCTTGGAATGTTCCCCCACCAGGGCAGCCAGCAGCCAATGGTTAACTGATACATAAGGAGAATAAAAGGTTGTGCTTCCAGCCCACCCTTGTTCCAAGGGTGGATTGAACTATGGTGCTCCAGAGCTTCCCTTGGGACAGGCTCTCATAGTTTTCAGCTGAACATACATCTTTGCTTAACTTCTTCCCTTGCCCTTTTCAGTCTCCTTACTTCTACTTCTTCTAAGAGCATTCCCTCAATAAATCACGTTTATAAGAATCTTCTTCTTAGGTTCTGTTTTTAGGAAACTCAGGCCAAGATGCATGGTCCTGGACGTGGTCCTAGGAAGCAGAGTCTAAGATGAGATTCTAGAGGTAGATGGCAATGAGGTCCCTGTGTCACTGGTGGTAGATATGGTATTGGTGTATTTCCAGCCCCTGGCATTCTGTAGCAGTGTGATCATTATGATCAGAGTTCAACAAAGGATGATCTGTGAGTCAAATCCAGCTCATTGCTTTTTGTAAATAAAATTTTATTGGAGCACGTTCATTTATGCATTATGAGACAGAGCTGAGTATTTGAGACAGACACCGCATGACCTGCAAAGCCTAAAATATTTACTCTTAGGTCCTCTCCAGTAAATGTTTGCCAACTCTAGGCTAAAATTTTCATCCATGGTGGTAAACTGGCTTGACATATTGGTAGGAGGCAATGCCATAGTTAGTGCAATGTCTCCAGCTTTGAGAGGTATGGAGAAATTGGAACAATAAGAACTATGGATTTGGGTGACTGTTACTAAGTATCATTGATGCATTGAAGAGAGAAAAAGAGATGCTCTATTAGTTACTACTTCTGTGTAACAAATGATCACAAATTTAGCATCTTAAAACAAGACACATTATCTCCCTATTTCTATGGGTCAGGAGTTCAGGGATGGCTTACTGGGTCCTCTGCTATAGGGTCTTTTAAAAGGCTGTAATCAAGATGTCATCCAGGGCTGGAGTCTCACCCAAAGGCTTGACTGGGAAAGTATCCACTTTCAAGTTCATGTGATTGTTAATAGGATTCAGTTCCTTGTGACCAGTTGGCTGCAGGCCATCCTCAGCTCCTTGCCACACAGGCCTCTCCAATATGGCAGACTAATTCATCCAAACTAGCAAGAGAGGGATTCTGCTATCAAGAATGAAGTGAAAACGTTATGTAGCTTAATCACAGAATGACATCCCATCACTTTTGCCATCTTCTGTTGGTTAAAAGCAAGTCAAAAGGCTGGCTCATACTCAAGAAAGTGGATGATACAATGGTATAAATGCTAGGAGGCAGGGCTTACTGGGAGCCTTCTAAGAGCCTATCTGCCACACAGGCTCAGATCTATTACTCAGCATTTAAAGCAAACTGTGGGAGTCAGAAAGACTCATTAGCAGCATTTAAAGAGACACTCATCTCTTTTAGCTAGAAGGCAAACAGATTTGAAGATCCGTCTCCCAGCATCATCGTAAAAGTGGCAGAACTTTAAAGAAGGCTAAATTCTCAGCCTAGGCAAGTCTCCTAGGCCAAAGTCAGGGCCCTGGAAGAAAAAGAGGAGGATCCTGAGGATAGGAATATAGATAGATAGGAATATCTGGGTAGCTGAGAACCTTAAATCTGTACCTTCTTCCCAACACTTTTGGCTTGCAACGGTGGCTAGTAAGCCCCTTCCCTCTTATGGAAAAGGAGAGCCTCCTTGAAAACTATAAAGAAGTCTCAGATGAGGCAGGTTCATTACAAGACAGTCCTCAGGATCTGTCTGCACTTTCCATTATGGGAGTCAGGCTGATAATTGTGCTGTATCTCAGCATATCCTAACTAGGAAAGTAATGGCCTTTCCAGAGAGGAGATGAGTTTATATACTAACGAGTGCCAGGTGTTGGCTGATACGTATGTCCAAAGAGTATGACTGGGAGTGGACCCTGAGGGTCCTGGACCAAGGTGGCAGAATGTAAAGCTCTATGAACTGTTTACCAATATGGGGTTACTCTGTCGTGACAGAATTTAACGCCCTAGCAAAGCCCTGGGTGATAGGTCTAACATAAGACTGGCATAGCTCTTGGTTGCTTGGAAAAGGTGATGGCCCACATGAAATGGAGTAGAGATCCCAGTCCTGTAGTAATGTAGTAAATGACTCACCCCGTGGTCATTTACCTACTCCTTGAATGTATAATTGATTGGACCTATTAGAAGTTGGTAGACTTCTATCATTGTTTTCTTGATTGGCTATCGTATTAGCAAAAGCCAAGTGGAAGTCCTTGAAACTGTCTCCTCTGCCAAGTTAGTACATCAAAATCAATGATCACATTCTGAGAAAAACTGCACAGAGTGGATGCACTCTCAGAGATTTAAAGGATGCAGGGGTGACGATCTCCATCATATCCCCATGTAAATTCACTAGTCTAGATGATACACAAACTAGATGAATCGACGTGGATGACAATGGACTACTGTCAGTTTAACCACGTTGTAGTCTGAATAGCGGCTGCTGTGCTGTATTCAATATATGCACTAGGCAAGTGACCTGGATACAAGGTGTTGGTTATTATTCCAGCAAACATGTTATTTTTAATACCCATTGAGAAGGAGGTTCAGAAGCAGTTTATATTCATATGGATGAACAACAGTGGTCATGTTCTTTTCTCAGTGTTATGTTAATTCTCCAGCTCAGGCAAAATACAGTCTGAAGGGACTGAGACTGTCTGGACATTCTGCAGAGCATCACACTTATATAGTCTATGAGTAACATCATGTTAATTGGACCAAGGAACTCACTTTATGGCAAAGGAAGTATGTCAGTGGGCACATGACCGTAGAGTTTACTGGTCCAACCACACTGACACAACTAAGGCACCAGCTTAGAGATGATAGTCTGTGAGGATGGGTACCATCTTTCAGGGCATTGTATTCACTCTCCACCACAGATACATGGTGCTCTGTCCCCAACAGGTAGAATACATGAGTTTAGGAATTAAGTGGTGGACATAAGACAGACTCCACTCACCATCACTTCCAGTGATCCATCCTTGTAACTTTAGGTTTTGTGAGTCTAGAGGTCCTAGGTCCAATGAAGGGAAACTTCCACCAGGGGAGATAGTAAGGGTCTCAGTAAACTTAAAAGCTATTGCCAGATTACTTTGGGCTCCTTGTGCCAGTAGACTAGCTGGCACAAAAAAAAATTACTCTATTGGTAGGGAAGTTGACCTTATTATTGATGAAGGGGCAGCAGTGATGCTACATATCAGAGGGAGGGAGCAGTGTGTTTGCCATTCAGGTGATCTTTGGGACATATTTTGGTATTACCATGGCTTGTTTAACTGTAATGGGCAAGTACAGCAACCACACCCTGATTAGGGCATGGTAACCCGGTGCTCAGACACCTTAGAGAGGTTAATTTCATTTACCCCTCCCCGCCCCCAGGCAATCTATTTAGACCTGCCGGAGTACTAGCTCATAAGGAGGAGCATCTAGAAGGATGCTGAAGGAAAGAGACGGTGACTATGTTATGGCCCAGGGACAAACCGCTGCAGGAGAAGCTGTAGTTTGTTCTGCTATCCTTTCTCTTATGCATTAGTCCAGAAAACACTATACTATACTAAAATACTATACTAACCAGAATCCTGAAGCAGCTGTGTCTGGAAAGAGAAAACTTAATGTAAGAAGCAAGTGGGTCTGAGCAGTGTAAGGGGTGGACTGCTGTGTTTCTCCCATCCACTGGTTGCTGTGAATGTTTGGCTGCTAACAGCTCATGGCTACACCCTTCTCAAAGATTTGCCCTCAGTTGAATAGCGCCAACTCAGCAGAAAATTTCTCTCCCTGGAAATAAGAGATGTTATTCCTATGGTACAATTAATGTTCAAGATTTCCCCAAGGCACCGGGCTAAGCTAAAGCTAGTTTTCATCCAAGACTACATCCTTCTTGGCTGTCTTCTTCTGCCTACTATGCTTTTCTTGCTCTCCTTCTCCTAAGAGCATTCCCTTAATAAATCATTTTCAGAAGAATTGCAATCCTGGGCCCTGCTTCCAGGAATTCCGATTTAAGATACCATTTTCTACTATTAACTATACTGGAAAAATCTTTTATCTACCCGTACCCCTCTGACCCCAACTTGATAGTATGCACATGAAAAGTTGCATAGATTGAGGTTTGCAATTAAAAAAAAAAAAGTCCTAAAATTTCTCCTCAATTTATTACTATGGCAAAGGCTCTCATTCATTTTCAGTTCTTAACTTTACTATAACTGATGACCATTATTGTATTCTTGTTATTCTCCAAACCTTCTTCTCTACTGATGTCAACTATCTTTTAAAACAATTCTGATCATGTTACTCCCCTGCTTTAAACATTTTGGTGACCTTCCACTGTTTCCTGGATGAAGTCTCAACTAATTAGCATAACATACAAGGCTTTGTTTATTGGCCTGCAATTTGGAACTGAATTCTAGAAGACTTTTCCCCTTACATACAGCCTGCACACCATGTGCTACAGCCAGACTCAACAACTTATTCCCTGAATAAGACATGCTCTGCTTTGAATCCACGCTATTCCTTCTGCCTGGGATTGCTCTTCCTCTATTTCGCTTGTAAATACCTGCTTATACTTTAAGACACAGCTTATTTATCAACTTTTCTGTGAAACTCTTATTGACCAACCCAGCACTTCTTTCCAAACTCCAGGAAGAATTAATAACTCCCTTCTCTGTGCTCTTCTACACCTGTGTTATGATGACTGTCATTTTTTTTTTTTTGGTAATTGTTTATTAACATGTCTTTCTCTCTCACACAAATTTGAATTTTTCAAGGGTCCTGAGATTTGTTTTTGTATCCATAATAATTATCACATGGCTTAGCATAGTATTCTTAAAAAATGTGTATATATATATATATATATATATATATATATATAAAAGTAAACATATATACACATTTTTAAAAAGAATACTATGCTAGGCCATGTGATAATTATTGTCATATGTATTTATATATATAATTGAGTGAAGAACTTGGCTTGTTCTTAGAGAGCCTCTCAGCCTGACATGTTGGCCTGTTCTATTCTAGTTCCTGCCTTCAATCCTTTTCCTCTTGTTGGAGACTTGGAAACGGAAGACAGTCTTTGGATAACTGTCTGCTCACCTAAATCAATTGACTGTCCACACCTTCATTCCATCATTGCATGAGTCTATATAACTTTACTTCCTATTCATCACACCAGTTCATGCTCCCTGTGATTTGTAACAAATAGGGGCAAAGAAATAAACGTCCAAGTGGCAATAGCAAGCCTGAAATTTAGCTAGGAGACCTAAATGCAAGCCTACATTCTGTCTCTCCTTGAAAGTGAAAGTAAGCCAGGGAGAACTGAGAGAGAACTGCTTTAAAAGTAGCCAGCTTGCACCTCCTTCATAACTACTCTGCATTGTAGTCACTCTGGAGGCCAGTTTAATTGGTCTCTGTTTCTGATTCATCTAGACATTCATATAAGCAGAAAGTAATGCTAAGTTTTCAGTTTTTCTAAAAAAAATATTTCTTTATATTTTTGAGAGGCTGGGTTGTGGATATAGCCTTAAGAATTTCAAATAAATATACTTTAAAAAATCCCCAGTATATTATTAGAACTTATATTAGATTTTGGAATAAATCTGAAGGTAAAAATGATAATAAAAGACTCTTCATTCTAGGAAACTCAGTGGTTAATGTGGCATAAAGCCTGGTTATGAGAATCTGACCTGATAATATTCATTCTTTTCCTCCAGTCACATTCTCGGCCTCAGATCCTCCAGCACCCTCTAACTTCAAAGGAAACTCTGCATGAAGAGGGAGGGCATACAATAGAAGAACTTGTCCGATTATCCCCCTCTGTTTGGAAATGAGTAAAGATTATAGACATGTTTTCTTCTTTCTGTGCTTTGGATATATAATGTCAATTACCTGAAGCGAAACCCCCTACCCAGGCTAATGCATAGATTTGGATTATACCCAAATTGCATAAAATTGGAAACAAGATATTAATAATAATCCATAATGGTGTGACATAATGGAATACATGTTTATTTTCATTGGCTTTAGCTGGTACCACAGAAAAAGTAAATTAGTTTAGCAATTTAAATTTTATATTTATTATACCCTGACCTTTCTTGCTCTTCCCTCACCACTTTATATTATGAATGAGGTAATTAAAAGGAGTCTACTTCTTCCCTGTTCTACTATAGCACGTTTACCCCTTTAAATGTGTTTGTGTGTTTGTGAATGTGTATGTGAGTGTGCACTGTTTATTTTAACCAATGTTTGAAAATAAAGTTGGAATGCTAAAGGCCAAAGGAATGAATTAGTCTGACTTGGTAATTAAAAGAACATACATGAAGTATTAACCAGGAACCACTGTTAGACTTTTCATTCTCCACCCAAAATGAAAAGGCAAGCATAATAATCCCACATCACCTCTGAAAATGATATCAGGAAATGTGTTCTCAGAGTCAGCTACTGGTCAAGACTTACATCAAGTTAAACAAAACAATGAAGGATCAGGGAATCTGGAAGGGCCAAAAGTTCAAACAGGAGACCTTTAGCCCTTCTGCCTGCAATGCATAATAATACCTCCTGTTTGTATGATAGGTGCTTACCATTCCCTGAAAGCAAAAGCATTTATGACTTACATGCTAAGGACTAAGTGCTCTGGTCCCACTCTTCCTGTTCAGGATTATTTTCTACAGAAGTTAATACAATTTGAACTACCAAGTGAAAATAACAACAACAAACAATAATCCCCAGTGGACCAATCTACTTAAAGCTGTGTCTTACCAAGCTTCCAGAGTATTTGGGATTGTCTAAACTACAAAAGAATTATGTCAACTATGGATGAATCTTAGCAAGGGTTGGCTTGCTCTTTTTTTCTTTTTTTTTTTGGCCGTGTTGTGCAGCTTATGGAATTTTAGTTCCCTGACCAGGGATTGAACCCAGGCCCACCGCAGTGAAAGTGCTGAGTCCTAACCACTGGCTCTCCAGGGAATTCCCTGGCTTGCTGTTTAAATGTCTTTAATGAAGACTCCATTTCCCTTGTGAGAGTCTGCATTAGCCAACCAAAGCTGATAGCAATAACAATAGCTGGAGATTTGACTTCAAAAATGCTTTGGTTTGTGCTGTTTCTGCACACAAATATAGAAGATTGTAGATAAATAACATGAACATAGTTTTGTTATTACTAAAAATAGTTTAGAAATATATAAAAATGTAAAAAAGGTTTTTATGAATTGAATGATGTAGTAAGCCCCTAGCTTTAGTGGTTTGTCACTTTTTACCCAGCTTTTAGGCATGACTTACCACTGCCTCAACAAAACAAAGCAAGAAACTTGAACGCAAACCTTTCAGCCAGGTAACTCCATAGTTTATAAGTGGCAATGAATGACATTTCCTCAGGAAAATCTTGGAAATGACCAATGTTGCACATTTTATTAACCTATGTTTAACCTGAAGCCTAGAGACTAGCTCCCCTCTCTTCCTGTCTTCAAAATTTCTGTTACCAACTGTACTATGTTGAAGTTTACATGACAGGCCATTTCAACACTTTTGTTTAGTTAGATGGAAGTGCATCATTTTTAAAGAAAAGCTCTATTGCCAAAAAATATAAACAGCTCTAACTTTGATTAATATAAATATTTAAAAAACAGAACATTCTGTTACAACTTACAAAAACAGTTCTGATGTAGCTGATGGGAAAGAAAAAGTGCTTTCATACATTAGACAAATCCAACAAAATGCAGCTGCAGAACAAAATTTTAAGTAAATATGAATTGTTTGTCTTTTCACAGGGCTACAGTATTTACTTAAATGGAGTTATTTTAGAACACTTTATGTTTCATTAGAAAAACAAAGTGGTTTTTTTTTCCGTTTTATTTCTAAAGTATTTAAATTTCAAAGTCCCCTAATTTAAAGACACCATTAAAATTATTCCTCCTGCTCAGTTTAGGGTTTGCTAATAAGCCACTGGACAAGAGATGTGCGAAATGAATAGATGAAGAAAAACGTTGACAGCAAAAGCGAGGCCTGAAGGGTGAAGTTAGTTTATTAGGCCCTGTTTGTCACAAATGGCCCTGCAGCACATATAAAAGCAAATCCCTCTACCTTAGAAGATTAATTCTGAAGGAGGCACTCTTGGGTCAAAGTATACATAAGCGTGTGCCTAATCTCAGAGAAATCAGGCTATTTTTTCACAGCAATTAAGCAGAGGTCTGGGGTTTCACCCACAGCGTATTTAAACACAGGATACAATTAAATCCCAAAGTATTAATATCTTTGCTCTGCAAAATTGCCCAGGAAATAGATTTTGTCCTCTTTCAAATGAAAAGCAAGGCAAATTAAGAGAATAACTTGATTCTTAGCTTAGTTGCTTGAAATGAGAGCGTCACATTTTCTTCCAGTTGCAAATGCCGTATGTACATAAAGACAGTTCTTACTTTACACTAGGGTAAGAGTTATACGCCTTCTGACTCCTTTAATCTAAATAAAGAATCTTAGAAGTTTGCATGAAAATGTATTGTTTTAAACTATAATTAAATTTATTTAGCTTATGTTAAAAATCAACTCCTTATAAAAATCGAAGAACTATTGTTTACCACAAATAAAATGTCACAACTGAGAAGCTTTGCAACATATGTAAAGAAGTTAATGTAAATCTTAAGCAAGTGTGTGCAGAGGGATTGCTTTCTGTAGAGATTTTTCTTGAAATTATTTTATTCATATAACCATCTCAAGTCAAAATCTAATCTTCTAGAGAAAATTACTGCTAGTTTAAAACACCGCTTCAAAAATGCTAAATATAAAAACAACAAACTAACTTTTATTTGTTGTGCATCAATTCCCTAAAGGCAAAATTTTCACACTAAAACTTATATTTAATGAACCACCACCTTTATTCAGATCTTCGGAGAAAACCTTTCTCTATTAAAAAAAAATCATATTACAAATTCTCTTTTGTTCACATATCAGATTAATATTCCATTTGACTGATAAACCAAATTCTGTTTGGCTTTTGGGGGGAAAAGCAGTGGAGGGAAGTTGGTCTTGGAATAAGAAAGGTTAGAAATAGTTTTTCACTTTCATAGCTGAATCAATAGTTATTTCATTCCTATAAGTGTTTCTAGAAAGATAGTTTTGGTATATGATCCAGTGAGAAATCTTATAACCTATGACACGTGGGCATGTTCTTAGAAATGAATAAAACTAAAAGAATGAAGCAAAGTAGAATGAATCAGATGTGGGATGGTATGCATGTGTATACTAACATATTTTCCTCCCTAAAGCTCAACTGTTGCTTTTAGGAGGAGCTGAATACTTAACCACACTATAAATGGTCTGGGCACCTTTTGATGTGTGCTGGGCTTACGTGAGAAGGCATGCAATCCGAATTTTACGAAGGATTGTTTTACTAGGACCAATGACTTTAATAGTACTTCTTGCTGACATCACTGGCAAATTGGTCTACTCTGTAACCTTTAAAAGTGCAGCATATTCCAAAATGAGTTACTTATTAAACAAATGTTCTTTTTTTGAGTGCAACTGACCTTTAAATGATTATTTCTCAGCAACTGCAACAAAGAGAATCTCACCTGTCACCTTTACACTTTTGATGCTACAGTGAGTAGATCCATAACCTTTTCACAACACTTAACATGCTGCACAACATGGAATTACAAACGCTAATGAATACTCTTTCTTTTAAGGGGAAGTCCTATTACTTTATTAAATTGTCGCAGTACACAGAAGCCATGGAAAAGTATAACAATAAATCGTTATTTTGATCAATCTGCAACCATTTTAGAAAATATACCTCCAAAGCACCAGAGAGTAATTTACTGCTAAGGACAGTTTCTCCTGAAGTTTTCTCCCCTCAGCTTCCAAGGGGTGTACGTGTGTGTGTGTGTGTGTGTGTGGGGGCATCACTTAAACAACTGTATTTGATTAGAAAAACATTGTCTTTAGGTTCAGGCACTCATACAATATTTGTAGGCAATTTGAATTAAACCTACATGCAACTAGCACGCTACCCCTTTTCACTAACTGGAAGGAAGGCTTTTGATACTCCAGAAGTATTGATGGAATATGTACATATATCCTGTCATGTTAGAGACTCTAAGATTCTGCTTTCCTCAGAAATAGACACATTTGTAAAGATGTAATGGGTATAATCAAGTCATGGTTTTCTTTAACTGAAGATGGTAATTATAAATTTATTCTTCAGGAATCAAATCAAATCTCCACAAATCTGCAAGAGCTAATGTTCT
Source organism: Globicephala melas (assembly GCF_963455315.2). Classification (NCBI taxonomy): domain Eukaryota; kingdom Metazoa; phylum Chordata; class Mammalia; order Artiodactyla; family Delphinidae; genus Globicephala; species Globicephala melas. The sequence goes on from NC_083314.1 coordinate 116,935,947, forward strand.
CTGGGATCTCTTTATTAGTGCAAGGAGATCCATGTTACAAGTCCCAATGACCTTTTCTTGAGCAGATAAACTATTTACACCTTAAGAGAGCTGCTGAATCTGATGAAGGTTTCATTAGTTAAATATTTTCCCTTTTACAGAAAAGCAATATTCCAATTTTGAAAATTTTCAAGAAAAATTTCTTGATCTGAAGGATTCAAGCACTGGAGCAAGGTAGTATGTTCATAGTTACATATGTTTTACTGTAACAATAAGATACAGGTACTGCTCATGTTTGAGAATAAACTTTTTTCTTGCCAATTTGACCTTATTTGTAAAATACTGTTTTGGAAAAGTGTTGAACTCTTAATGTTGTAAAATATCAACTCTCCACAGAATAAAAAGGCATTTTTCACTTGTTCTCTCTTTCCTCTATTCCCACATCTCTTATAAAGTGAACATATTAGAATGAATTACAGAGAAATCTGAGAAATTTTTCCTAAAAATTTTTCCTAAACAATGAAAAATAGCTGTTTCGAAATAATGTTCACTTACTGTTTTCTTTTCGGCTCTGACTTGGTAATATTTTGTAAAGCATGAGAGGCAGCCACAAGCCTTCACCAGAGAAACCAAAATTAATGTCCTTTGGAAATATTGGACTCTAAAAGAAAAGAATAGCAGAGATATGACTGATTTGGCTTCCTTTAGTTTAATTTACACAAAGGTAAATCAGCTATTTTATTGGCATGTAATCACAAAGAAAAATACACAGACTTAAGACTAAACTGACCCATTGTCAAGACTTCCAGGGTCTTATTCATTAACTATGGTGGCTGCCCACAAACAACAGAAGAAAATCAACAATGCTAGATAAAATAATTACCAAGGGCTTCTATGTCTGTAAACTATTTAAATTCTTGAAATTGAATATTTATGATGAGTGATGCTCCTTTAATGTATACCATATTTCTGCCCGTTCTCATCTCTGACTGCATTCAAAAACCCCAGATGCTCCTGTCCTTTTTTCACACCCACCTTTCACTTGGCTTCATCACAACCCTCTCTGCTGACATAGTGCCTATTAGAAAACTGAACACCTAGTGTCACTTGCAGTTTCTCAAGTGCCCGCTCATCTTGTGATACCCATTTCCGTTCTTAACAATAGTTCAGTTTCAATATCCTTTCTGCCCTTTCACAGGCAGCCCCCATGAAACAGTTGTGAAGTTTACTTTGCACTTATCAATACAATGTAAACCAGCATGGGCTTACCTCCTTGGGGTTAGTGAACCCACGTTGTCTGTGAGCACAGACAACACTTTGGCCACAGATGTGACTGGTTAACTGTACAAGCAAGGAGGATAAATCCACATAACAATACTTCATTCACCAAGGAAATCTGCAGTGGATTACAGCTTCTCTATGGTTAAGTCTGGTCTTAATTTACTGCTTTTATTCAGTTTTCAACCACAAACGAGCCCCTTATGAGGCATTCACTATGCAGAATTGACAACTCTTTTTATCTACTTGAAAAATATTTTTGGATAATAATTTATGGTTACAAAATATTTTAAGCAGTTTGAATGGTTATATTATATTCTTTCAATGCTTAATGATGCAGTATCCCCTGTAAAAATGGAATGCCAGGCAATTTGGTAATTTTACATACAGTATTTATAACAACAGAACAATTTGGCCATATAGAAACACAAATTACAAAAAAAAAAAACCTCTATATTTCATAGGAATTTTTTAAAAGACATGTTTTTAAAGCTCTTAAATTGTATCTTAGGAAAAAATCAGAGTTCAGAACAGCATCTAAAGGCCACATATAAATGGGTGAAAACATAACTTTGGCAAGCACTATATTTTATTTATGGACTATTATGTTTAAAATATCATATTTTGAACACCCTTCAGAAAGAAAAAAGCTGCAGCTCTCTCTGAGGACACAAGGGTGAGTTCATATGCTATTTATATCTCATATATGAAACCAAAATGTATGGGTACGTTTGTATTTTTTACCATTAAACGTATTGTCTTAATGTATATTCTGAATTAATGCCATCTTTAAAAAAAATCCATCTGAAGGTGCTCATTATTATTGGACATAGCGTCTTTTCAAAAACTGATTGCTAGTAACTGGAAGTACTCTGAAAACCCCAAGTAGGCTGAAAAACATCATATACCTTTAATAAGTGGCAAGTGCCTGTATCAGTTTGTCATTTAAATGCTCATCTTCTACTATTGCCAACCAGCGACCCTATAACTGGAAATGGGACCCATGTAAATGGAATGCATTTTATAAATGAAGACAATGGAAGCAGTGTGGTTGATGTTCTCTGAGATGATAGAGCTCCTTTTGCGTTGCTTTAGATTAATTTAAACCTTCGGTACACAAAGCTTTATAACTTTCCTCTTGGCAGAACTTGAGCACTTTTAGACTCATTGATCCTAAGGGATTCTTCCCATTGCAGGATGAACTCCCTGAAGATAAACAAAGAAAACATTCAGCTGAGGTATTTGCCGTGTTTTCCTCATTAGTGGCTACACTATCTTGAGCAGGGAATGAGTGCTTAGGGAAAAGCAGCTATGGCATTAAGAAGAAAGGACATTGTTTTTACAAGGAGGAACACTTTATGGTTTTCTAAAACATCTCTCCTCAAGTGCCATATGTAAATCATATTTTTAGAAAACCCAAATTATGTGTGCGCTTCAGGGGGAAAAACTATATAAACGTGTGATAGAAAAATAATGAACTGTATCACTTTGGTTAATTAAGCAATTATTGCTTCTTTATAGACTCAAACGCTGTTTTGTTTTCATCACAAAAACAGGTGGGGTTTGCTTTTTTGTTTATTGTTGTTGTTGGTTTGTAATTTTGCTTAAAAGAATTCTTTATGTTATCATTCTTGTTATTTTAGAACTTGCTATGTTCTGCCTCTAATCTGATAGCTAGGTTTCATTACCTTCCTAGATGTTCTAATGAAGGTGTAAAAGAAAAGGTTAGAAAGGTGATAAATTAGACAACACAAGCATCAGATTCAAATGCCACTTAACATAATTCCCAAATCATTTATATTAGAATAGTTTCACTAACATTATTACAGCTACTTTCTGTTGTTTATTGTGAACATATTAACATATAGATAAGAGCAACTTCTGTAACAGAATGTGTAAGTTTGGAATTATGACAACAGCAGTGAACTAGCCTTGTTAGCACAGGCAAAAGTGGTTTCTAATCACCAGCTGTGGGTCAAGGAGCACAAGATTCCTAGGAAGATTTGGTGCATTCTTTCCAATCCACTTAGCACGTAGACGCCTAATGATCCTACATCATGTACATTACACCTTGTGTGCCCAGATGCTCGCGTTGCTTCTCCTTCCTCTTCCTGCCAAGCATTATATGTGAAGTTAGAGTGGGAGAGTCATTTAACAATGAATTTCCCCATGGTATAACCATTACAAAGCTATCCATGCTAAATAACTTGTTTTTTAAGTCACTGTGCAATTTCAAGGTTTTAATGGTCCTTCCTTAAAATATAATACCCTGTGTCATTTATTTCCTGAAGTGAAAGCTGGTGCCAGCCTTTGGAATTCATGTGAAACAAGTGGATCAATATGTTTTGAAGAGAGAAAGAAAACTTGATAAGCAATTAATCTACCCTGAATGCTTTCCTAATGGTTTGTGCCTTTTCTTACTGATTTTTTTTTAATCCGGATTTATTCAAAAGAAAATCAAAGAAAACATACATTCAAATCTTTCTATAGTGCATTTGTTAGAGAAACCCACACACAGTGAGGCAGGAAAGATTGAACACCTAAATAATTTAAACATAATTTAAAAATAAAGGTGTTTTTGGTTGAATAGTAGCAACTTGGATTTTTTTCCCCTGTGCTTTGAAACTATGTGAGAAGGGAAAGATTTGAAACAGGAAACTGGGTGAATGAGCATAGAGAACAGGCTATTTTCCTAACAGGATAATCTTGCAAGTGACAACTGGCTGGGGAAGTGAAGTTGTCTTAGTCTGACTGATGATTCCCAGAGGCCCAGGCTTAAGAGTTAACGCAGGCCAGAGACATCACTGAGACTCAAGACTCAGCCAGTGTATCCCCAGGGAGCCCGGCGAGAACATAGAGAAGACTTGCCAATAAAGTTATATTGTATGGGAGACACTGTATGGGCTAAGGAGACCCTTATTAGAGGACCACATGGAACATCCAGATTGAAGACCTGGGAGTCCAAGACTAGAAGACACTGCATTTCAGTGGTTAGTGGCGCCAAGAGAACTAGAGCCTGGCACGAATTTATGCAGGGCGCTAATAGCTACAGATGAAAACATCGTGACTTTCCCAACTCAACAGAGATTATGTGTCTCTCCCTTGGTAGAGGGGTGCAGAACAGAAATTGCAAATCGGAAGATATAGAAATCAATGAAAAGTTGGACTTACAAGAGTAGAATTAACAGGGCCAATAAAAAAGTCAGAGAGCTTTCTCTTGAGTAAATGCCAAGTGAGTCTTAGGAGCTTTTGCATGCTAGGATACTTCAAGAGACATTCCTTGTCGGGAAATGATAACCATGGCAGAAAGGAAAAGCATGGGATCCAACAAGATGATGTGTATGTCCAAGGCTGGGACTGAGACTGAGATCATGCCTTCCTATTTCTTAGTGAGGAGGTTAAAGTACTTTATAGTATCATACTTATTACAAAGGAATGATAATTGCATATGTATACATATACTTATATGTATATACCTCAATTAATTCCTTGGTAGAACATATATTGCCTTCACCCAAATCGTTAGGAACAAAAACTCTAGTTGCCAAAGTCCCAAGGTGTACAACGCTGTCAGGTGCCAAGTAGAAACACTTGAAATGTGGGTGTGTCAAACTGAGCATTCCATCATATTTTTGGCACCCGGCAAAGAATGGCCTCAACTGAATCTGCTGTACATCTGTAACCCGGATGAGTACTACATGCCTGTCATCTGAATGGGGTTAGTCTCTGATTGGCGTATTGCCAAGTAACCCAATTTTAGAATAGCACAAATTTTAATTATATGTTTCATTTAACTGACACCTGTCCTTGGAGGCTGTCATTAAAATGTTACAAGCTATAATGTGGGAACTATTATTACCTATGATCTACAGACAGGCAAAAATAAATAAGAGAAAGAGAGAAAGAAAGGCTGAGAGCTTTAGAACAACGATAGATTTGGAAGACTAGAGATACACTGGCGAAAGAGAGGGCTGTATCGCTTACCTAGAAAATTTGTAGAAAATGAAAACCCATATCACTGAATTTCTAGGGTGTTAAGTATGATTTTACTAAATATCCACCACATCCATCATTTCATGTTGTGGGTATAGTATACCACTCTTTTCCTGAGTAAAGTGGGAAAAATGCCTCCCAAGTAAAATGCTTGACCTTGAAAAGGCACTAGTTTTAAAAATAAATTCTTTCGGGACTTCCCTGGTGGCGCAGTGGTTAAGAATCCGCCTGCTAATGCAGGGAACACGGGTTCAAGCCCTGGTCCGGGAAGATCCCACAGGCCGCGGAGCAACTAAGCCCACGCGCCACAACTACTGAGCCTGCACTCTAGAGCCCGAGAGCCACAGCTACTGAAGCCCATGCGCCTAGAGCCCGTGCTCTGCAACAAGAGAAAGCCCGTGCACAACAGTTAACACCCAATGCAGCCAAAAATAGATAAATTAATTAATTAAAAAAAATAAATTCTTTCAATTTAAAAATCTCATACTGGAGGAGCTTCAAGATGGCAGAAGAGTAAGATGAGGAGATCACCTTCCTCCCCCCAAATACATGAGATATACAACTACATGTGGAATAACTCCTACAGAACACCTACTGAATGCTGGCAAAAGACCTCAGACCTCCCAAAAGTCAAGAAAATCCCCACGTACCTGGGTAGGGTAAAAGAAAAATGAAAAAACAGAGACAAAAGAATAGGGACGGGAGCTGCACCACTGGGAGGGAGCTGTGAAGGAGGAAAGGATTCCACACACTAGGAAGCCCCTTCGCGGGCGGAGACTGCGGGTGGCGGAGGCGGGAAGCTTCGAAGCTATGGAGGAGAGCGCAGCCACAGGGGTGCGGAGGGCAAAGCGGAGAGATTCCCGCAAAGAGGATCGGTGCCGACCGGCACTCACCAGCCTGAGAGGCTTGTCTGCTCACCCTCCGGGACAGGTGGGGGCTGGGAGCTCAGGCTCGGGCTTAGGTCGGATCCCAGGGAGAGGACTGGGGTTGGCGGCGCGAACACAGCCTGAAGGTGTTAGTGAGCCACGGCTAGCCAGGAGGGAGTCCGGGAGAAAGTCTGGAGCGGCTGAAGACACAAGAGACTTTTTCTTGCCTCTTTATTTCCTGGTGTGGGATTCAGAGCGCCACTTAAAGGAGCTCCAGGATGGGCGTGAGCCGCGGCTATCAGCGCGGACCCCAGAGACGGGCATGAGACGCTAAGGCTGCCGCTGCCACCACCAAGAAGCCTGTGTGCGAGCACAGGTCACTCTCCACACCTCCCCTCCCGGGAGCCTGTGCAGCCCGCCACTGCCACAGTCCTGTCATCCAGGGACAACTTACCCGGGAGAACACATGGCGCGCCTCAGGCTGGTGCAACGTCACGCCGGCCTCTGCCGCCGCAGGCCCGCCCCACACTCCGTGCCCCTCCCTCCCCGCCCCCGGCCTGAGTGAGCCAGAGTCCCCGAAGCAGCTGCTCCTTTAACCCCGTCCTGTCTGAGCGAAGAACACACGCCCTCCGGCGACCTACACGCAGAGGCGGAGCCAAATCCAAAGCTGAACCCCAGGAGCTGTGCAAACAAAGAAGAGGAAGGGAAATCTCTCCCAGCAGCCTCAGAAGCAGCGGATTAAAGCTCCACAATCAACTTGATGTACCCTGCATCTGAGGAATACCTAAATAGACAACGAATCATCCCAAATTGAGGAGGTGGACTTTGGGAGCAATGATATATATATATATATTTCCTTTTTCTCTTTTTGTGAGTGTGTGTGTGTATGCTTCTGTGTGTGATTTTGTCTGTATAGCTTTGCTTTTACCATATCCTAGGGTTCTGTGTGTCCGTTTTTTGGGGGGTTTTTTAGTATAGTTTTTAGCACTTGTTATCATTGGTGGATTTGTGTTTTTGGTTTGGTTGCTCTCTTCTTTCTTTCTTTTTTTTATTACTTAAAAATGTTTCATAATTAATTTTAATAACTTTTTAATTTACTTTAATTTAATTTTATCTTCTTTTTTCTTTCCTTCTATTTTTTCTCTCTTGTATTCTGAGCTGTGTGGATGACAGGCTCTTGGTGCTCCAGCCAGGCATCAGGGCTGTGCCACTGAGGTGGGAGAGCCAACTTCAGGACACTGGTCCACAAGAGACCTCCCAGCTCCACGTAATATCAAACGGCAAAAATCTCCCAGAGAGGGCTTCCCTGGTGGCGCAGTGGTTGAGAGTCTGCCTGCTGATGCACGGGACACGGGTTCGTACCCTGATCTGGGAACATCCCACATGCCGTGGAGCGGCTGGGCCCATGAGGCATGGCCACTGGGCCTGTGCATACGGAGCCTGTGCTCTGCAATGGGATATGCCACAACAGTGAGGGCCCGCATACCGCAAAAAAAAAAAAAAAAAAAACTCTTCCAGAGCTCTCCATCTCAACACAAAGACCCAGCTCCACTCAACGACCAGCAAGCTACAGTGCTGGACACCCTATGCCAAACAACTAGCAAGACAGGAACACAACCCCATGCATTAGCAGAGAGGCTGCCTAAAATCATAATAGGGCCACAGACACCCCAAAACACACCACCAGACGTGGACCTTCCCTCCAGAAAGACAAGATCCAGCCTCATCCACCAGAACACAGGCACTAGTCCCCTCCACCAGGAAGCCTACACAACCCACTGAACCAACCTTAGCCACTGGGGACAGACACCAAAAACAACAGGAACTACGAACCTGCAGCCTGTGAAAAGGAGACCCCAAACACAGTAAGTTAAGCAAAATGAGAAGACAGAGAAACACACAGCAGATGAAGGAGAAAGGCAAAAACCCACCAGACCTAACAAATGAAGAGGAAATAGACAGTCTTCCTGGAAAAGAATTCAGAATAATTATAGTAAAGATGATTCACAATCTTGGAAATAGAATGGAGAAAATACAAGACACATTTAACAAGGACCTAGAAGAATAAAGAGCAAACAAACAGTGATGAACAACACAATAAATGAAATTAAAAATTCTCTAGAAGGGATCAATAGCAGAATAACTGAGGCAGAAGAACGGATAAGTGACCTGGAAGATAAAATAGTGGAAATAACTACCACAGAGCAGAATAAAGATAAAAGAATGAAAAGAATAGAGGACAGTCTCAGAGACATCTGGGACAACATTAAACGCACCAACATTCGAATTATAGGGGTCTCAGAAGAAGAAGAGGAAAAGAAAGGGACTGAGAAAATATTTGAAGAGATTATAGTTGAAAACTTCCCTAATATGGGAAAGGAAATAGATAATCAAGTCCAGGAAGCACAGAGAGTCCCATACAGGATAAATCCAAGGAGAAACACACCAAGACACATATTAGTCAAAATATCAAAAATGAAATACAAAGAAAAAATATTAAAAGCAGCAAGGGAAAAACAACAAATAACACACAAGGGAATCCCCATAAGGTCAAAAGCTGATCTTTCAGCAGAAACTCTGCAAGCCAGAAGGAGTGGCAGGACATATTTAACATGATGAAGGAGAAAAACATACAACCAAGATTACTCTACCCAACAAGGATCTCATTCAGCTTTGATGGAGAAATTAAAGCCTTTACAGACAAGCAAAAGCTAAGAGAATTCAGCACTACCAAACCAGCTCTACAACAAGTGCTAAAGGAACTTCTCTAGGCAGGAAACACAAGAGAAGGAAAAGACCTACAATAACAAACCCAAAACAATTTAAAAAATGGTAATGGAAACATACATATTGATAATTACCTTAAATGTAAATGGATTAAATACTCCAACCAAAACACATTGACTGACTGAATGGATACAAAAACAAGACCCATATATATGCTGTCTACAAGAGACCCACTTCAGACCTAGGGACACATACAGACTGAAAGTGAGGGGATGGAAAAAGATATTCCATGCAAATGGAAATCAAAAGAATGCTGGAATAGCAATTCTCATATCAGACAAAATAGACTTTAAAAGAAATACTATTACAAGAGATAAAGAAGGACACTACAAAATGATCAATGGATCGATCCAAGAAGAAGACATAACAATTGTAAATATTTATGCACCCAACATAGGAGCACCTCAATACATAAGGCAAATACTAACAGCCATAAAAGGAGAAATCAACAGTAACACAATCATAGTAGGGGACTATAACACCCCACTTTCACCAATGGACAGATCATCCAAAATGAAAATAAATAAGGGAACACAAGCTTTAAATGATACATTAAACAAGATGGACTTAATTGATATTTATAGGACATTCCATCCAAAAACAACAGAATACACATTCTTCTCAAGTGCTCCTGGAACATTCTCCAGGATAGATCATATCTTGGGTCACAAATCAAGCCTTGGTAAATTTAAGAAAATTGAAATCGTATCAAGTATCTTTTCCAACCATAATGCTGTGAGACTAGATATCAATTACAGGAAAATGTCTGTAAAAAATACAAACACATGGAGGCTAAACAACACACTACTTAATAATCAAGAGATAACTGAGGAAACCAAAGAAGAAATCAAAAAATACCTAGAAGCAAATGACAATGAAAACACGATGACCCAAAACCTATGAGATGCAGCAAAAGCAGTTCTAAGAGGGAAGTTTATAGCAAAAAATTCTACCTTAAGAAACAAGAAACATCTCAAGTAAACAACCTAACCTTACACCTAAAGCAATTAGAGAAAGAAGAAAAAAAAAAAGTTAGCAGAAGGAAAGATATCATAAAGATCAGGTCAGAAATAAATGAAAAAGAAATGAAGGAAACGATAGCAAAGATCAATAAAACTAAAAGCTACTTCTTTGAGAAGATAAACAAAATTGATAAACCATTAGCCAGACTCATCAAGAAAAAAAGGGAGAACACTCAAATCAATAGAATTAGAAACGAAAAAGGAGAAGTAACAACTGACACTGGAGAAATACAAAGGATCATGAGATATTACTATAAGCAACTCTGTGCCAATAAAATGGACAACCTGGAAAAAATGGACAAATTCTTAGAAATGCACAACCTTCTGAGACTGAACCAGGAAGAAAAAGATAATATGAACAGACCAATCACAAACACTGAAATTGAAACTGTGATTAAAAATCTTCCAACAAACAAAAGCCCAGGACCAGGTGGCTTCACAGGCGATTTCTGTCAAACATTTAGAGAAGAGTTAACACCTATCCTTCTCAAACTGTTCTAAAATATAGCAGAGGGGGGAACACTCCCAAACTCATTCTACGAGGCCACCATCACCCTGATACCAAAAGCAGACAAGGATGTCACAAAGAAAGAAAACTACAGGCCAATATCACTGATGAACATAGATGCAAAAATCCTCAACAAAATACTAGCAAACAGAATCCAACAGCACATTAAAAGGATCATACACCATGCTCAAGTGGGGTTTATCCCAGGAATGAAATGATTCTTCAATATACGCAAATCAATCAATGTGATACACCATATTAACCAACTGAAGGAGAAAACACATATAATCATCTCAATAGATGCAGAGAAAGCTTTCGACAAAATTCAACACCCATTTATGATAAAAACTTTCCAGAAAGTAGGCATAGAGGGAACTTTCCTCAACATAATAAAGACCATATATGACAAACCCACAGCCAACATTGTCCTCAATGGTGAAAAACTGAAAGCATTTCCACTAAGATCAGGAACAAGACAAGGTTGCCCACTCTCACCACTATTATTCAACATAGTTTTGGAAGTTTTAGCCACAGCAGTCAGAGAATAAAAAGAAATAAAAGGAATCCAAATCAGAACGGAAGAAGTAAAGCTGTCAGTGTTTGCACAGGACATATACAATACATAGAGAATCCTAAAGAAGCTACCAGAAAACTACTACAGCTAATCAATGAATTTGGCAAAGTAGCAGGATACAAAATTAATGCACAGAAATCTCTTGCATTCCTGTACACTAATGATGAAAAATCTGAAAGAGAAATTAAGAAAATTCCCATTTACCATTGCAACAAAAAGAATAAAATACCTAGGAATAAACCTACCTAAGGAGACAAAAGACCTGTATGCAGAAAATTATAAGACACTGATGAAAGAAATTAAAGATGATACAAATAGATGGAGAGATATACCATGTTCTTAGATTGGAAGAATCAACATTGTGAAAGTGACTGTACTACCCAAAGCAATCTACAGACTCAATGCAATCCCTATCAAACTACCACTGGCATTTTTCACAGAACTAGAACAAAAAAAATTCACAATTTGTATGGAAACACAAAAGACCCCGAATAGCCAAAGCAATATTGAGAACGAAAAACGGAGCTGCAGGAATCAGGCTCCCTGACTTCAGACTATACTACAAAGCTACAGTAATCAAGACAGTATGGTACTGGCACAAAAATAGAAATATAGATCAATGGAACAGGATAGAAAGCCCAGAGATAAACCCACGCACATATGGTCACCTTATCTTTGATAAAGGAGGCAAGAATATACAGTGGAGAAAAGAGAGGCTCTTCAGTAAGTGGGGCTGAGAAAACTGGACAGCTAAATGTGAAAGAATAAAATTAGAACACTCCCTAACACCATACACAAAAATAAGCTCAAAATGGATTAAAGACCTAAATGTAAGGCCAGAAGTATCAAACTCTTAGAGGATAACATAGGCAGAACACTCTGTGAGATAAATCACAGCAAGATCCTTTTTGACCCACCTCCTAGAGAAATGGAAATAAAAATAAACAAATGGGACCTAATGAAACTTCAAAGCTTTTTGCATAGCAAAGGAAACCATAAACAAGACAAAAAGACAACCTTCAGAATGGGAGAAAATATTTGCAAACGAATCAATGGACAGAGGATTAATCTCCAAAATATATAAACAGCTTATGCAGCTCAATATTAAAAAAAACAAACAAACCACCCAATCCAAAAATGGGTGGAAGACCTAAATAGACATTTCTCCAAGGAAGATATACAGATTGCCAACGAACACATGAAAGCATGCTCAACATCACTAATCATTAGAGAAATGCATATCAAAACCACAATGAGGTATCACCACACACTGGTCAGAATGACCATCATCAGAAGTCTACAAACAATAAATGCTGGAGAGGGTATGGAGAAAAGGGAACCCTCTTGCCCTGTTGGTGGGAATGTAAACTGATACAGCCACTACAGAGAACAGTATGGAGTTTCCTTAAAAAACTACAAATAGAACTACCATACAACCACCCAGCAATCCCACTACTGGGCATATACCCTGAGAAAACAATAATTCAGAAAGAGTCATGTACCAAAATATTCATTGCAGCTCTATTTACAATAGCCAGGACATGGAAGCAACCTAAGTGTCCATCAACTGATGAATGGATAAAGAAGATTTGGCACATATATACAATGGAATATTACTCAGCCATAAAAAGGAACAAAACTGAGTTATTTGTAGTGAGGTTGGATGGACCTAGAGACTGTCATACAGAGTGAAGTAAGTCAGAAAGAGAAAGACAAATACCGTATGCTAACACATATATATGGAATCTAAGGGGGAAAAAAATGGTCATGGAGAACCTAGGGGCAAGACGGGAATAAAGACACAGACCTACTAGAGAATGGACTTGAGGATATGGGGAGGTGGAAGGGTAAGCTGGGACAAAGTGAGAGAGTGGCATGGACAAATATACACTACCAAATGTAAACCAGACAGCTAGTGGGAAGCAGCCACATAGCACAGGGAGATCAGCCTGGTGCTGTGTAACCACCTAGAGGGGTGGGATAGGGAGGGTGGGAGGGAGAAGCAAGAGGGGGGGTATATGGGGATATAAGTATATGTATAACTGATTCACTTTGTTATAAAGCAGAAACTAACACACCATTGTAAAGCAATTATACTCCAATAAATATGTTTAAAAAATAAAAATAAAATTAAAATTCACACTATTTTAATAAAAATAAAATAAAAGTAAAATTTCACACTATTTGTCTTCTACATTTAGTCTGCCCAAGAGGAAAAGTGTGATGAGGTTAGGGGTTCAGGTATAGATGAAGCAGGATAGATAATGGGTTGATCATCATTGAATTTGGATAGTGGGTACATGGGGGTTTCTTATACTATTGTTTATTTTAGTGTAAATTCAGAATTTTCCATAACAAGAAGTTAAAAGAAATTCAATTTAGAGAAGTATTTAGATACTTGTACAAATTTATTTGGGCAAGTTAATTCGTTTTATACTGCACAATTGGGCCATAAACAGGAGAATGGAACATCTTACATTAATCACATTATATTACTATACTTATGTGAATAATCCCACTGTAACTATACCAAGTTCTCCTAAAAATGGAAAACCGAAAAATCTGTATATATTTTTCTAGTCTCTGCCTTCACAAGCAGTGTTTTTTTTTTTTCGGTACGCAGGCCTCCCACTGTTGTGGCCTCTCCCGTTGCGGAGCACAGGCTCCAGACGCGCAGGCTCAGCGGCCATGGCTCACGGGCCCAGCCGCTCCGCGGCATGTGGGATCTTCCCGGACTGGGGCACGAACCCGCATCTCCTGCATCGGCAGGCGGACTCTCAACCACTGCGCCACCAGGGAAGCCCCCACAAGCAGTGTTTTTATAACAGCCCCAGCTTTCTATACTGAATGCCAAATATGCTTTCCGTTTAGATCAAATTTAGATTTAACTAAAATAATTAGCCCTCCATTCTAATTCTAATGGAAATGTAAGACTCTTCACTATTCGGTGATAGTAGCACTATTAGATACTGCTGCTAACAGTGATTTATATGAAATAATTAGAAGACTTTCTGTTGTAGATACATGCAGAATTTGTCCTAAACCAAAGCCAAAACAATAAAAACTACTGCCTTTTAACCTTTCCTTGAATTTAAATTAAAAATGTATACTGGAACTGCACATTAATAAAGCCTGTTAAGCTTGGAAGAATATTTTACATTCATCTGTAGTTCATCAGACAGGTTCATGACCTCGGTAGAATTGCTCTAGCTCCTGCAGCTCTTAAGCCGGCAAGGGGGAGGACACAAAATATTATTTTATGATTAGAAAATTTTACTAGAATTGACAGAAACAAGGAAACACTCTGATATTGAGTATAGGCTCTGAAATTAGCACATATAAAACTAAAGATATTGAATGAATTGACTTTTATTCCTCTAGGTACCTTAAAAAGAAGTAACTAAGAGCTAAATATAACACGGTGGTTTTAACTTTAATGTAGGGAATTTAAGGGTCAGCCTCTACTTTGCGTCTGGAGGTACACACAAAGGGGGACCACATCCTTGTTTCATAATTTTCTGAGTTATATAGTAATGAAAAAAGTATATAATGACTTTCATTTAAAATATTTTTTTTCTCACGAAATTCTATCTGTTTTGGAAGTATCCTAGTGATCATATTTTTATCCAACCTTTCCCCAACTTTCCTGTTGAATGACACTGTATGAGAGTCATTAGCATTCAGGGTATTGCTGTTAGCCAAGGTCCCACTAAAGTGGTAAAGCAAGTTCAGTTGCATCTCCATCACTCGGTCTGAGAAAATTCCATCCGCAGAGCTGATTCATGCTACTTCTTTGGATCTGCTACTGGCAGCACAATAAGGGATGCATGAAATAAGCACTCAGCAGCTGAATGCCCTTAAAGACCACTTGGGAACTTTATTTGGTGCCAAATAAAGTGACCTGCCAATGTCAGCTGTGGGAAGCATATTGTATTGGGCTCTGCAGTCTGTCCTGGTTGTCTATTCATTTCTGAGGAAATTTTCAGGTGTTGAATTTTAATCCATGATGCCCAATTATAATTTGGGACCCTTTTACATTACAGACTGGGCTTCACCCCATTTGGCAATTAAGTCAGAGCTGCCTAATACATGATTTTAATTTCCAGAAAGCAGGTGCTTCCTTTGGTAAGTCACCAATCTCTGATTTTCCTTCCTTCTTTTGCTTAAACCATTTTCATTTTTATTTTCATACCTCTCCCTCCCCCCATCCCGCTTCTACAAGTATTCACTGCATGTCAGATGATTTTCCTACTTAAGCCTGTATAAGGCTTCTTTCAAAAGTGCTTATAGGACTTCCCTAGTGGCACAGTGGTTTAGGGTCCGCTTGCTGATGCAGGAGACACGGGTTCGTGTCCCGGTTTGGGATAAGCACTTTTTTTTTTTTTTTTTTTTTTTTGCTGTACGCGCGCCTCTCACTGTTGTGGCCTCTCCCGTCGCAGAGCACAGCCTCCGGACGCGCAGGCTCAGCGGCCATGGCTCACGGGCCCAGCCGCTCCGCGGCATGTGGGATCTTCCCGGACCGGGGCACGAACCCGTGTCCCCTGCATCGGCAGGTGGACTCTCAACCACTGTGCCACCAGGGAAGCCCTACATTGCTTTTTAAAGTAATCTGAATAAAGGCTTGTTTACATTATCTAACACTTGCAGTTATGAAGGGAGACTCCCCAGAAATAATTATTGTCTGCATTAACTTTGTCTCCTATTTTCATCAATTCAATGGAAGACTTCTCTAACAATGAAAAAATATATATTGTTGTTTGGATTTCTTTAAGGCTATGTGTCTTCTCCAAACAGTACTTTGTTTTTTAAAATAAGTATTTGAGAGGGCACATTTGAAAAGCTCAAATATAAGGTGCCTGATTTGGAGACGAATATTGTATAAGTCAAATCCTACCTAAAAAGAAGTTCCCTTCCATACACATGCACTAAGACGGTGGGGTTTTATCTTCGAAAACTACTTTGTGCAAGACTGAGCCATTACCAGAAGAGCCAGTAGGAAGAGACTGGGAAAGGAAATGTCAGTCTGTACTGATGATGACAGCTTCTTTATCACTTCCATCACTGTGGATGAGCTGTCTACTTCACTTTTGCCATTCCCACACATGAATTATATAAAATACTGTTGAAATACTGTTGTTATGATGGTCACAAGTATGGTTAAATTTAAACCTTTGGTCATAGACAGACCTAAGTCATTGGAAAGGGAAGTGTTGGAGGGATGGAAAGAAAAAGGGGTGCTTAAGTTGGGGACCCAATTGAGCGCTACCATCAATGGCTTAATCCCTTCAGCCTTTTGCTGCTCTCTGACCACAGATGACTCTGTTACCTAGCTGGACTCCCTGGAATACTGCTGCATAATCAGCTGAGAATTAACAAAATGTGGTAGTCTTTAATGGGACCATGAGCAAATGTTTATTTTAAAAAGAGCAAAGCAACCAAATTCTGGATTTGAAAGATGCAAAATTGGAGAGCTTTGCAAAAACACTGTTGCCTAAGAAAAATTATTTAATATTTCACTTAAAGCATTAGCTCTCCTATAATATAATTCATATGATTTGATTAAAAAGTGTAAAATTGTATGTGGTAGTGTTTCCCAAAATATGTTCCAAGAAACATCCATGTCCTGTTTCCTTAAAAAAAGCATACCCTCATTAAATACATTTCAAGACACTAAATCATATTTGCCCTCTGGGTGAGTTGCAATGCTTATTACTATATTATAGGCACTGAGAAGTCCTGCACTGAAAAAAAAAAAAAAAAGCTGTTTATGTTGAACCTAGCATTTTACAAAAAATTTGGCTATGAAACTTTTCCCTTTAAAACACTATTAATAATTTTCATTTTCTGGAACACAGTTATAAAGCAGTATATTCCAGTATTAGTATTTATGATTTTGCTGTTGTTGCTTTTGTTTTGAAAAGTAGAAATAGCTGAAATGTACAGTAGGTATTGTCTTTGGGACCAGAATATTAAAGTTTACTACAACTGATTAATGTGCAGTTTATTAAGTTGGATATGAACCTTATACCTTATGACATTGTTCATTTTTTTTTTTTTTTTTTAAACATCTTTATTGGAGCATAATTGCTTTACAATGGTATGTTAGTTTCAGCTTCACAACAAAATGAATCAGTTATATATATACATATGTTCCCATATCTCTTCCCGCTTGCGTCACCCTCCCTCCCACCCTCCCTATCCCACCCCTCCAGGCGGTCACACAGCACCGAGCTGATCTCCCTGTGCTATGCGGCTGCTTCCCACTAGCTATCTACCTTACGTCTGGTAGTGTATACATGTCCATGCCTCTTTATTGCTTTGTCACCGTTTACCCTTCCCCCTCCCCATAGCCTCAAGTCCATTCTCTAGTAAGTCTGTGTCTTTATTCCTGTTTCACCCCTAGGTTTTTCATGACATTATTTTTTTCTTAAATTCCATATATATGTGTTAGCATACGGTATTTGTCTCTCTCTTTCTGACTTACTTCACTCTGTATGACAGACTCTAGGTCTATCCACCTCATTACAAATAGCTCAATTTCGTCTCTTTTTATGGCTGAGTAATACTCCATTGTATATATGTGCCACATCTTCTTTATCCATTCATCCGATGATGGACTCTTAGGTTGTTTCCATCTCTGGGCTATTGTAAATAGAGCTGCAATGAACATTTTGGTACATGACTCTTTTTGAATTATGGTTTTCTCAGGGTATATGCCCAGTAGTGGGATTGCTGGGTCATATGGTAGTTCTATTTGTAGCTTTTTAAGGAACCTCCATACTGTTCTCCACAGTGGCTGTATCAATTTACATTCCCACCAACAGTGTAAGAGGGTTCCCTTTTCTCCACACCCTCTCCAGCATTTATTGTTTCTAGATTTTTTGATGATGGCCATTCTGACTGGTGTGAGATGATATCTCATTGTAGTTTTGATTTGCATTTCTCTAATGATTAGTGATGTTGAGCATTCTTTCATGTGTTTGTTGGCACTCTGTATATCTTCTTTGGAGAAATGTCTATTTAAGTCTTCTGCCCATTTTTGGATTGGGTTGTTTGTTCTTTTGTTATTAAGCTGCATGAGCTGCTTATAAATTTTGGAGATTAATCCTTTGTCAGTTGCTTCATTTGCAAATATTTTCTCCCATTCTGAAGGTTGTCTTTTGGTCTTCTTTATGGTTTCCTTTGCTGCGCAAAAGCTTTTAAGTTTCATTAGGTCCCATTTGTTTACTTTTGTTTTTATTTCCATTTCTCTAGGAGGTGGGTCAAAAAGGATCTTGCTGTGATTTATGTCATAGAGTGTTCTGCCTATGTTTTCCTCTAAGAGTTTGATAGTTTCTGGCCTTACATTTAGGTCTTTAATCCATTTTGAGCTTATTTTTGTGTATGGTGTTAGGGAGTGATCTAATCTCATACTTTTACATGTAGCTGTCCAGTTTTCCCAGCACCACTTATTGAATAGGCTGTCCTTTCTCCACTGTACATTTCTGCCTCCTTTGTCAAAGATAAGGTGACCATATGTGCGTGGGTTTATCTCTGGGCTTTCTATCCTGTTCCATTGATCTGTATTTCTGTTTTTGTGCCAGTACCATACTGTCTTGATTACTGTAGCTTTGTAGTATAGTCTGAAGTCAGGAAGCCTGATTCCTCCAGCTCCATTTTTCGTTCTCAAAATTGCTTTGGCTATTCGGGGTCTTTTGTGTTTCCATACAAATTGTGAGATTTTTTGTTCTAGTTCTGTGAAAAATGCCAGTGGTAGTTTCATAGGGATTGCATTGAATCTGTAGATTGCTTTAGGTAGTAGAGTCATTTTCACAATGTTGATTCTTCCAATCCAAGAACATGGTATATCTCTCCATCTATTTGTATCATCTTTAATTTCTTTCATCAGTGTCTTATAATTTTCTGCATACAGGTCTTTTGTCTCCTTAGGTAGGTTTATTCCTAGGTATTTTATTCTTTTTGTTGCAATGGTAAATGGGAGTGTTTTCTTGATTTCACTTTCAGATTTTTCATCCTTAGTGTATAGGAATGCTAGAGATTTCTGTGCATTAATTTTGTATCCTGCTACTTTACCAAATTCATTGATTAGCTCTAGTAGTTTTCTGGTAGCATCTTTAGGATTCTCTATGTATAGTATCATGTCATCTGCAAACAGTGACAGCTTTACTTCTTCTTTTCCGATTTGGATTCCTTTTATTTCCTTTTCTTCTCTGATTGCTGTGGCTAAAACTTCCAAAACTATGTTGAATAAGAGTGGTGAGAGTGGGCAACCTTGTCTTGTTCCTGATCTTAGTGGAAATGCTTTCAGTTTTTCACCATTGAGGACAATGTTGGCTGTGGGTTTGTCATATATGGCCTTTATTATGTTGAGGAAAGTTCCCTCTATGCCTACTTTCTGCAGGGTTTTTATCATAAATGGGTGTTGAATTTTGTCAAAAGCTTTCTCTGCATCTATTGAGATGATCATATGGTTTTTCTCCTTCAATTTGTTAATATGGTGTATCACGTTGATTGATTTGCGTATATTGAAGAATCCTTGCATTCCTGGAATAAACCCCACTTGATCATGGTGTATGATCCGTTTAATGTGCTGTTGGATTCTGTTTGCTAGTATTTTGTTGAGGATCTTTGCATCTATGTTCATCAGTGATATTGGCCTGTAGTTTTCTTTCTTTGTGACATCCTTGTCTGGTTTTGGTATCAGGGTGATGGTGGCCTCGTAGAATGAGTTGGGGAGTGTTCCTCCCTCTGCTATATTTTGGAAGAGTCTGAGAAGGATAGGTGATAGCTCTTCTCTAAATGTTTGATAGAATTCACCTGTGAAGCCATCTGGTCCTGGGCTTTTGCTTGTTGGAAGATTTTTAATCACAGTTTCAATTTCATTGCTTGTGATTGGTCTGTTCATATTTTCTATTTCTTCCTGATTCAGTCTTGGCAGGTTGTGCATTTCTAAGAATTTGTCCATTTCTTCCAGGTTGTCCATTTTATTGGCATAGAGTTGCTTGTAGTAATCTCTCATTGTCTTTTGTATTTCTGCAGTGTCAGTCGTTACTTCTCCTTTTTCATTTCTAATTCTATTGATTTGAGTCTTCTCCCTTTTTTTCTTGATGAGTCTGGCTAATGGTTTATCAATTTTGTTTATCCTTTCAAAGAACCAGCTTTTAGTTTTATTGATCTTTGCTATCGTTTCCTTCATTTCTTTTTCATTTATTTCTGATCTGATTTTTATGATTTCTTTCCTCCTGCTAACTTTGGGGTTTTTTTGTTCTTCTTTCTCTAACTGCTTTAGGTGCAAGGTTAGATTGTTTATTCGAGATGTTTCCTGTTTCTTAAGGTAAGATTGTATTGCTATAAACTTCCCTCTTAGAACTGCTTTTGCTGCATCCCATAGATTTTGAGTCGTCGTGTCTCCATTGTCATTTGTTTCTAGGTATTTTTTGATTTCCCCTTTGATTTCTTCAGTGATCACTTCGTTATTAAGTAGTGTATTGTTTAGCCTCCATGTGTTTGTATTTTTTACAGATCTTCTCCTGTGATTGATATCGAGTCTCATAGCGTTGTGGTCGGAAAAGATACTTGATACAATTTCAATTTTCTTAAATTTACCAAGGCTTGATTTGTGACCCAAGATATGATCTATCCTGGAGAATGTTCCATGAGCACTTGAGAAAAATGTGTATTCTGTTGTTTTTGGATGGAATGTCCTATAAATATCAATTAACTCCATCTCATTTAATGTATCATTTAAAGCTTGTGTTTCCTTATTTATTTTCATTTTGGATGATCTGTCCATTGGTGAAAGTGGGGTGTTCAAGTCCCCTACTATGAATGTGTTACTGTCGATTTCCCCTTTTATGGTTGTCAGTATTTGCCTTATGTATTGAGGTGCACCTATGTTGGGTGCATAAATATTTACAATTGTTATATCTTCCTCTTGGATCGATCCCTTGATCATTATGTAGTGTCCTTCTTTGTCTCTTCTAATAGTCTTTGTTTTAAAGTCTATTTTGTCTGATATGAGAATTGCTACTCCAGCTTTCTTTTGGTTTCCATTTGCATGAAATACCTTTTTCCATCCCCTTACTTTCAGTCTGTATGTGTCTCTAGGTCTGAAGTGGGTCTCTTGTAGACAGCAAATATATGGGTCTTGTTTTTGTATCCATTCAGCCAATCTGTGTCTTTTGGTGGGAGCGTTTAGTCCATTTACATTTAAGGTAATTATCGATATGTGTGTTCCCATTCCCATTTTCTTACTTGTTTTGGGTTTGTTATTGTAGGTCTTTTCCTTCTTTTGTGTTTCTTGCCTAGAGAAGTTCCTTTAGCAGTTGTTGTAGAGCTGGCTTGGTGGTGCTGAACTCTCTCAGCTTTTGCTTGTCTCTAAAGGTTTTAATTTCTCCATCAAATCTGAATGAGATCCTTGCTGGGTAGAGTAATCTTGGTTGCAGGTTTTTCTCCTTCAACACTTTCAATATGCCCTGCCACTCCCTTCTGGCTTGCAGAGTTTCTGCTGAAAGATCAGCTGTTAACCTTATGGGGATTCCCTTGTGTGTTATTTGTTGTTTTTCCCTTGCTGCTTTTAATATGCTTTCTTTGTATTTAATTTTTGACAGTTTGATTAATATGTGTCTTGGCGTATTTCTCCTTGTATTTATCCTGTATGGGACTCTCTGTGCTTCCTGGACTTGATTAACTATTTCCTTTCCCATATTAGGGAAGTTTTCAACTATAATCTCTTCAAATATTTTCTCAGTCCCTTTCTTTTTCTCTTCTTCTTCTGGAACCCCTATAATTCGAATGTTGGTACGTTTAATGTTGTCCCAGAGGTCTCTGAGACTGTCCTCAGTTCTTTTCATTCTTTTTTCTTTATTCTGCTCTGCAGTAGTTATTTCCACTATTTTATCTTCCAGGTCACTTATCCGTTCTTCTGCCTCAGTTATTCTGCTATTGATCCCATCTAGAGTACTTTTAATTTCATTTATTGTGTTGTTCATCGTTGCTTGTTTCATCTTTAGTTCTTCTAGGTCCTTGTTAACTGATTCTTGCATTTTGTCCATTCTATTGTCCATTCTATCTCCAAGATTTCGGATCAACCTTACTATCATTATTCTGAATTCTTTTTCAGGTAGACTGCCTATTTCCTCTTCATTTGTTAGGTCTGATGGGTTTTTATCTTGCTCCTTCATCTGCGGTGTGTTTTTCTGTCTTTTCATTTTGCTTATCTTACTGTGTTTAGGGTCTCCTTTTTTGCAGGCTGAAGGTTCGTAGTTCCTGTTGTTTTTTGTGTCTGTCCCCAGTGGCTAAGGTTGGTTCAGTGGGTTGTGTAGGCTTCCTGGTGGAGGGTACTAGTGCCTGTGTTCTGGTCGATGAGGCTAGATCTTGTCTTTCTGGTGGGCAGGTCCACGTCTGGTGGTGTGTTTTGGGGTGTCTGTAGACTTATTATGATTTTGGGCCGCCTCTCTGCTAATGGGTGGGGTTGTGTTCCTGTCTTGCTAGTTGTTTGGCATAGGATGTCCAGCACTGTAGCTTGCTGGTCGTTGAGTGAAGCTGGGTGCTGGCGTTGAGATGGAGATCTCTAGGAAATTTTTGCTGTTTGATATTATGTGCAGCTGGGAGGTCTCTTGTGGATCAGTGTCCTGAAGTTGGCTTTCCCACCTCAGAGGCACAGCACTGACTCCTGGCTGCAGCACCAAGAGCCTTTCATCCACAGGGCTCCTTAATTTGGGATGATTGGTTGTCTATTCAGGTATTCCACAGATGCAGGGTACATCAAGTTGATTGTGGAGCTTTAATCCGCTGCTTCTGAGGCTGCTGGGAGAGATTTCCCTTTCTCTTCTTTGTTCTCACAGCTCCCAGGGGCTCAGCTTTGGATTTAGCCCCGCCTGTGCGTGTAGGTCGCCGGAGGGCGTCTGTTCTTTGCTCAGACAGGACGGGGTTAAAGGAGCCGCTGATTCGGAGGCTCTGGCTCACTCAGGCCCGGGGGTAGGGAGGGGCACGGAGTGTGGGGCGGGCCTGCGGCGGCAGAGGCCGGCGAGACGTTGCAGCCTGAGGCGCGCCTGTGCGTTCTCCCGGGGGAGTTGTCCCTGGCTCCTGGGACCCTGGCAGTGGCGGGCTGCACAGGCTCCCCGGAAGGGCGTGTGGCTAGTGACCTGTGTTCGCACACAGGCCTCCCGGTGGCGGCAGCAGCGGCCCTAGCGTCTCATGTCTGTCTCTGGGCTCCGCACTTTTAGCCGCGGCTCGCGCCCGTCCCTGGAGCTCTCTCAAGCAGCGTTCTTAATCCCCTCTCCTCGTGCACCAGGAAACAAAGAGGGACGTAAAAGTCTCTTGCCTCTTCGGCAGTTCCAGACTTCTCCCCGGACTCTCTCCCGGCCAGCCGCGGTGCACTAACGCCCTGCAGGCTGTGTTCACGCCGCCAACCTCAGTCCTCTCCCGGCGCTCCGACAAAAGACGGAGCCTCAGCTCCCAGTCCCGCCCGCCCCGGCGGGCGAGCAGACAAGCCTCTCGGCTGGCGAGTTCCGGTCGGCCCGATCCTCTGCGCTGGAATCTGTCCGCTTTGCCCTCCGCACCCCTGTTGCTGTGCTCTCCTCCGCGGCTCCCAAGCTCCCCCACTCCGCCTCCCGAAGCCTCCACCCGCGAAGGGGCTTCCTAGTGTGTGGACACTTTTCCTCCTTCACAGCTCTCTCCCGCTGGTGCAGGACCCGTCCCTATCCTTTTGTCTCTGTTTAGTTTTTTCTTTTGCCCTACCCAGGTACGTGGGGGGTTTCTTGCCTTTTGGGAGGTCTGAGGTCTTCTGCCAGCGTTCAGTAGATGCTCTGTAGGAGTTGTTCCATGCGTAGATGTATTTCTGGTGTATCTGTGGGGAGGAACGTGATCTCCGCGTCTTACTCTTCCGCCATCTTCCCCGACATTGTTCATTTTTACCATGCCTGTTTATTTTTTTTTGTATTCCCCATCAGCCTCTAAGCAGATTAAGGGCAGGATCCATGCTTTGTTTTTCATTGTACCTCTGAGAGCTTGCATAGTGCATGGCACATTGTAAGCACTCAATACATATTTGTTTGAATGAATGAATGAACACTTTAGTAGATATCTTTTTAAGAAATAGATATAGCCACATTATAACGTGGGTTTCAAAAAAACAACTTTTGACCTCAAAGTAAAAATAACAGAAATGAAAGTAAGAAAGACTAAATTGAACTGGTCTTTAATACCTTTGTCAGAGGCCAATAAATTCCTCATCGATTACTCTGTTGTCTGATGTGTCATTGCTCTTGTTTTCTGCTCTATTTAAAGTCAATGTTCATTCTATTCTATAATTTTCCAATTTGTTTTTAAGTCTTTATATCTTCAGTTATCTTCCAGTAGATATTTCTTACATGCCCTTTACTTTTTGTAGAATGACTTCTTAAAAGCAAAACTAACAGCGAACTTCATATATCACAATATGTTCTGACAAACTTATTGAAGAGACAAGAAAAGGCAGTGAAGGCCTGGGGGTAAGAAGAGTATGATACAGAAGAGGTAAGATGTTTAATTCATTCAACAAATATTTATTGAGAACCTATTCTATGCTGGCCTAAGTACATAAAGTCTAGATAATTCAAGGTCAGCTGAAAATATGAAATATTCATCAGACAGATATCAACAGAATTAAGAATTCTCAAAATTTCATCCCCCTTAAACCAGTTTATACTGTAGAATGACTTGATATTTTTAGAGCAATGATTTGATGGGTAAATTGTTTGTCTTATCTATTATGCTCTGTTTTTACCAAGGTTCATCTTTTCTATCTTGACAGTGCTGCCAACTTTCCCAAAATTGAACAATATTTTATAGGCCAGGACAAAAACCACTTAATGTGATTCTGTCACATAAAATTTAAAGTAATTTTAGTTACCTTAAATCAAAGTGATAACTGTTCAAAAGTCCACCCAAAGAATGGTTTTGACCAAGGGTTGATAAACTATGCCCTGTGGGCCAAATCTGATCTATCACATGTTTCTGTAAATAAAGTTTTATTGTAAGACAGATATGTCTATTCACTCACATATTGTCTGTGACTGCTTTCATGCTCCAACAGCAAAGCTGAACAGTTGCAACAGGGACTGTATGGCCTGCAAAGCTGAAAATATATTTACTATCTGGCTCTTTATAGAAGTAGCATAGATAACCTTTAGTAATTTGGATTAGAGCAAAATGGTAATTTGGGTGAGACAAAATGATGGATTACTAAAAAACCATTCAGCATCCCCTTTTGGATATAATTTTCTTCCAATATGATATGACTATTATTCTGGAAATTCTTATGCAATACAAACAATATCCTCTTCATTAAAGGTCTAAATCAGTAGCAGAAGGTATTCAGTTTCAGTGCTGTTCTTTTGTTCAGTATCTGTAAGTATAGACCTGAAAAGCTGGAATGCCTAAGTTTTGTAGTTAACACACTCTAGTAGTTAACACACACTAACATGTGTAGTTAACACATGCTGGGAATATAGAGCTTGTCTTGGGCGGTAGTGTACTTTAGCAGATACCATAGGCAGGCTCCAAGATGGTCTATTTCCTGATATTCACTTCCTTGTGTAATTCCATCCTACGCAGAATAGGGTTGACTTAGGATATAGCAGAAATTATGCAGTGTGACTTCTATAGGATATTGCAGAAATTATGCAGTGTGACTTCTGAGTCTAGGCCACAAAAGACATTGTGATTTCTGTTTTATTTTGAAAGAACCAGCTACTATATCAAGAGAACACTCAAGCAGCTCTTTGGAGAGGTCCAAGTAGCAAGGAACTGAGCCATCTGTCAACAGCTGAAGAGGAACTGAGGCATCCCACCAACACTTATGTGAGTGAGCCATCTTAGAAGCATACCCTCAAGCCCCAGTCAAGCCTTGAGATGACTGCAGCTCTTGCTGACATCCTGACTACAACCTCCTAAGAGACATGGATCTAGAACCACCCGGCTAAGTCACTTTTGAATTCCTGACCCTCAGAATCTATGAGATTATAAATGTTTACTGTTTTAAGCCACTAATTTTAGGGTTATTTGTTATGCAACAATAAATAATTGATCTGGTATATGACAGCATGGGATCTGATGTCATACAACTTGTGTTTAAACTTGTATCTACCACTTGCTAGATGTGTGACCTTGGGGAGATTACTTAACTATGTTATTTAATTTTCTTATCTGCAAAAATGGGGTTATAATTGCTCCAATCTCATAGAACTGTTGTGAGGAATTCAATGAGATAATGAATGAAGACTTCCTGGCATGTAGTAATTGCTAAGTAAAGGTTAACAACTATTTGCTTTTAATTATTATGAGAACTAACTCCAAGTATCCACCTAAGAATTATTTCAAACCTCCTTTCTTTGGACAATTAAGTGAATACATAGTAGAATTAAAAAAAAAAAAACAGAAAACTTTTATCCCATGTCCTAGAGTTTATATAATTTAGAACACCTAAAGTAAATGTGGTAGATCAGTACAGCAAGCAATTAAGAGAAGAGGCTATTGTTAAGACACCTGAAAACAAAATACGTTACTACTGCATAATATTACTTACAAACAGTAGAGGATAAAGACCAGGCTCCTAGCCCAAAACATGAGTAAAACAATACAAGCCACAAATTTTAAAAAATGAAATGACAAATGCAATTTTTGGCCTAATTTGCTAAAGCCAAAACTATACATATCATTTTTTTGGTAAAAGTAAAAGATAAATAGCAAAATAATACTATTCTTTGCAGATTGTTTGAGTTATCTAACCCTTCTTTAATCCAAGGGATTATTGAACAAAACCAATGTTCATTCAAAAACACTTACGAAATCTGTTGTGGATTACCAATATCATCAGTTAAACCTGTTTCAAATTTATTGCTTTCATTCAGGTTAAATAATAAAAGGGTCCATTTGTCCCACCACATGTATATACACGAATTTAGCTTTCATCATTCTCTACAAGTTTAATCCAGTGATTTATGTTTTTTAACGCATATTTGGGGAATCTGTTGAAGAAACTCATCCAGACAGAAGAGCTAGGTGGGATTAATAGGATGTGTGCAGGATTTAAAGCTGGTTGATTCAGTTCAGAGAAAGTTAAAAAGAGAAAAAGATCATAACACTGTAACCCTCCTTGAGTTTCTAATCATTTTAATGACTTTAGCAAAAGGGAACAGGCTAAGGTCAAGAAAGTTGAGAGACAATGATCCCTGTTTCTAGAAATATATGACATGGAAGAAAAACCATTGCTTCAACTTCTCTTTGTTAACAGTGGGATACACTACTATATTTTTCTTAGAGAAAAATCTGCCTTCTATTTAAGTCATCATATCAATGGTTAAACCTGAGGTTTCAGAATTCTTGATTTTCTTTGTGAAGGCTTGTATTTCACTTAACACCATAACCAGCAACAAAAACTAGGAAGAAATTGGGCAGGCTGACTTTTTAATTTCTTTTAATGTTTTACAGCAAGGCAATATATTACTTTGAGATCTTGAGATAGCAAGTTCTCAGGTACAAAAGAATACTATGACTTGATGACTTTGCACACTTTTTTAAAAAAATTTAGTTATTTAGATATTTATTTTTGGCTGCGTTGGGTCTTCGTTGCTGCGTGCAGGCTTTCTCTAGTTGCGGTGAGCGGGGGCTGCTCTTCGTTGTGGTGCGCGGGCTTCTCGTTGCGGTGGCTTCTCTTGTTGCAGGGCACAGGCTCTTGGCGCACGGGCTTCAGTAGTTGTAGCTCGCAGCCTCGGTAGTTGTGGTTTGTGGGCTCTAGAGCGCAGGCTCACTAGTTGTGGTGCACGGGTTTAGTTGCTCCGTGGCATGTGGAATCTTCCCGGACCAGGGCTTGAACCCGTGTGCCCTGCATTGGCAGGCGGATTCTTAACCACTGCGCCACCAGGGAAGTCCCGACTTTGCACACTTAAACATGTCCAGTTTAAGTCTCACAAGAACAAAATATTGGAATATGGAGAGGAAAAATCTTTTTTCCCTGCAGAGAGAAGCCCATTCCACTCTATCAGGTATTTTGTTTCAATGACATTCTAATCTTTACACACATTAAGAACTTCCTTTCATAATATTGTTTTGTTTAGTGTAAAGAGCATTTTAACAAACATGCTCTTTTCCATTAACTTCTTTCCAAACACAGAGGACAAATGGAGACTTGATAAGCATATCTTAGGGCTTCATTGAACCCAATATGTAATTCTAAGTATTTCCAAGCCTCATTTTGTTATAACTTCTATAATTTAATGGAACACATTGGGCCATGATGTATTTTGTGTTCACTAACTTTTAAAGAAGAAGAGAAATGCTATCTAATTGTCAGCATTTTGAAAAGAATATCAAGTGCTCTACATATTTTCCTGATTATACTGGTGACAAAGACCATACATAGGGACATGGCAAATGGGAAGTAGAATTCAATGCTGTCCAGTAGAACTTTGTGTGATGATGGGAAATGTATTATACCCGTGCTGTCCATAGCACAGCTACATGTGGCTACATATGGCTACTGAACACTTGAAATGTAGTTAGTGCAACTGAGGTACTGAATTTTTAATTTTACTTATTTTAACTTGTTTACATTTAAATAGCCACATGTTGCTAGTGGATATCATATTAACAGTGCAGAACTGGATAATATATAACCAGATTTTAAAAAAAGGACAACTAATTCTCCAACAACTAATTACCCTAATTTTTAGCTCCTGACACTCTTATTCCCACATTGATAATGTCTAAAATGATCAATCTTTGGGTTATTTTTAAATGCTATAAACTTAAATTTGCTAGGGAATGTCTGCCCTTTGAAGTATTTTGCATATACAGACAAAATAAGATTTATTTAACTCTTTTTTGAATAAAGTTGAGCTGCTCACATGAAATTTAATTTAAATTTAGTTGTTTCAAATTTATGATTTATTAATATAACTGAATTTCTTCTTTGTTTCAATGCCATGAATAGTTTGAAATTTCTTCAAACAAGTATCAAGAACTATTTTTAGAATAAATAAAATGCTATCAGATCATAATTTTCTACTTTTATGAAAAAGTAAAATATTTGCCTCAGGCAAAATATATCTGCAGATACTTAATATCATATTATTTTAAATGTTGTTTACATGGTGACTTGAGTTCAAGTAAATTTGTGGAGTGAAAAAGCATAACAAACATATAAAATTTTCAATAGACTCCTGCATTTTCATAAGTGGCTGGGGTTTGACTTATTATGTTAATATACATTTTATCTTTATTAGTCCAGTTGCGAAATTCTTAAATCATCATTTTATCCTTTTCTAGGCTCTACCATGATTACTACAAGATTATGGGCAAGCCATTCAGATTTGGGGTTTTTTGTTTGTTTGATTCCACTTAAATGGGTAATGCCATTATTATCTGCTGTAAGTTATTTTAAAACTATTGATTGAACAAAACTAATTAGGATAACCTTATGACAACCAATACCTATTTGTGGGGATAGGAATACTTCCAAATTTCATGGAAGCACCCTGGAATTCCTTTTCCTCTCTAATTCTCTGTATGTAAAATTCTTTTTTTGTTTTGTTTTGTTTGAATTTATATATGCTACCACGACCATGGAGCATGTAGTACTTCAGTACTCCTAATTCCTTATTCTTCTTTCTTTTTTTTTTTTTTTTGGTGGTACGCAGGCCTCTCAGTGCTGTGGCCTCTCCCATTGTGGAGCACAGGCTCCGGACGCGCAGGCTCAGTGGCCATGGCTCACGGGCCCAGCCGCTCCACGGCATGTGGGATCTTCCCGGACCGGGGCACAAACCTGCGTCCCCTGCATCGGCAGGCGGACTCTCAACTACTGCGCCACCAGGGAAACCCTATTCTTCTTTCTTAAATTTTGTTTTCCACAGATTAACTCTACCCATGTACCTTATAAAGAACTGCAATATCTTAACTAGTCCAGCCCCAAATCTATTCCGCACTGCCTGTCAATCACATCACCTTCCAAGGTACTTCACTGGACACAAATCAAGTTTGACTCAAGTCTACTTCTAATCAATAGATCCTTATAGATTGCTTTAGTATACCTAAATCACTTCCCAGAAAATATCTCGCCATCTCATTTCTAATGGGAAAACATTAGATGAGATTTCAATCTGGGCCACTAAAGAAGAAAGGCTAATGTACTCTTCTGGTCCATTGGGGGCCTAAACTCCACGTACTTCTTACATGAAATGGCAAAATGTTTTCTCTCAAGTCAGACACACACAATGGGAACATTTTAACTGGGAGCTGTGTGGAATGAAGGAAAACGGCTGAAGGAAGTGCACACTGCCAGATGGTTTCAACACCACAGAAAGCTTATGCCTTTCAGTGTGGACAGGCTAGCAAGTTCTGAAATCACAAGTGCCTCTTTGAAATAAAACTGCCAGGAGATCTTTTTTTTTGTTCCCTCTTTCTTTAGTAAGTCAACAGCAAGTGTGGCTACTAATGGTACTCTGAATGCCATAAAAACACAGTCCATTTATTACCCGTAATCCAAAGATATTTATTCCTCCAATAAGACAGTTAAATAGTATGCTAAGCAGCTGTTCTTAACAATCTATCCTGTTCTGTAGCTAAAGCGAGGACTGACAAAATTTGTAATTATATGTTGCACTTTGCAGTTAAAATACTCTCAATACAGGTCATCTTATTTAATCTCCATAGCTGCCCTGTGAGAGTTAGTGTGTCCTTGAACCACAGTCAGGAAACTGAGGTTCTGATCGGTGAGGAAGTTGCCTGTGTTCAAACAGCTGGCATCTCTGAGATGTATCTTTAAACATGGCCAGAAGATTCCAGAAGCTGCCTTCTTTCCATTATATTATACAAAAAAAAGTATTACTTAGGTCTACCATTTTATCGGAAGTTTTCTGATATTTTAAATGAAAATATAATTCTGAAAGGTAATGAATTTTGTTTTAGGTGACTCCCAGGCAGAATTGCACTGTTTCGCAGGCCATGCTGCAGGTTGACCTGCTACACTCTGCCTAATGTTAAACTCTGCCTGAATAAGGATGGAGACTACTGCAGGACATTTACTTCAGGGGTTTTGCTAAAACCAGACGTAGACTAGAGTCAACTGAGCTTGTAGCCCTCAATATCTTCTGAGAATACTTTCTTTTTTTTTTTTTTGCGGTACGCGGGCCTCTCACTGTTGTGGCCTCTACCGTTGTGTAGCACAGGCTCCGGACGCACAGGCTCAGCAGCCATGGCTCACAGGCCCAGCCGCTCCGCGGCATGTGGGATCTTCCCGGACCGGGGCACGAACCCGTGTCTCCTGCATCGGCAGGCGGACTCTCAACCACTGCGCCGCCAGGGAAGCCCGTGATGGATACCTCTAAGATGGCTCTTAGTGATTCCCCTCCTCCTGGTATTCATGTACAGTCCCCTCCCCTGGAGTATGGGATGAACCTAGTGACTTGCTTCATATGAATGAAATATGGCAAATGAGATGGTGTGTCACTTCCGAGATCAGGTTACAAAAAGCCTCTGGCTTCTGTCTTGACCACCCTCTGTTGCTCTCTTGCTTGTTCATCCTGATGGAAGCCCAGCTGCCATTCTCTGGGCTGCCCTGTAGAGAGGCCCACGTGGCAAGGAACAGAGGAAGTTTCCAGCCAACAGCTGGTGAGAAACTGAGGCCTTTAGTCCAACAACCCACGAGGAACTGAATCTTGTCAATAGCCATCTGAGTGAACTTGGGAGTGGCTCCTCTTCTAGTCTAACCTTGAGGTGACTGTGGCTCTGGTGGTCACCTTGACTGCAGTCCTGGGAGGACCTGATCCAGAGGACCCAGTTAAGCTGTGCCCCAATTCCTGACCCACAGAAACTGTGAGGTAAAATATTTGTTGCCTTAAACTGCTAAGTTTTGGGAGTAATTTGTTACACTGCATTATATAACTAATACATTGACTTAACAGAATTCCTTTTTCCTACTCTTTATGTATGCAATACCCCTCTCACATTCCAGAATTAATTCTGGAAAAGGATTTGACATCAGTAACTATGAAAACTATACAGTGGATAAATCCATTGCTTTGGAGTTAGAAACATCTGGGCTGTGTCTGGATATGCCATTTACTAGGTCTGATACAATGAGGAAGTTATTTCATGTCTCTGATTCTCCCTTTATTCATCTGTGAAATGATCTACCTCATAGGTTTTTTTTTTTTCTTTTAAGTGAGATCATGAAAACAAAACAAAAATGTTTAGTATCTAGTAGGCACTCAGAGAGTGTTAGCTATTTTTATGACAATTATTCCTTAATTTGAATTTTAATCTATTAACTACATCTACCCATTTTGGTTTTACATTTCTAACATCCTTATTCTTATGGAAAGAATTATAATCAGTCACATTTTGTAAATATCAATGAACTAATATAAGCCATCCCTTTGGATAGCAGGAGCCTAGGGAATACACAAAGTGGGTGGGTGACTGCTTCCCTTATTTTGATATTGCTTACTGACAATACATGGTCAGGTTAGGTGGTGGTGAAAAACTATATTATTTCTCATAGCTTAAACTCTGTGTTCTGCATTATAACTATGCATATTTGGGTGTAACTGCAATATTTTTGCATATACAAATACTTGTACAGGAAGAAGAAATTTGGTACTTATATGTGATGTTCCTTTTTTGAGATTAACCTTCTTATAGGCAGGACGGAGATTTATTAAATGAAATAGAGGGAATGTTAGCATTAGAGTTAGAAGACTTGAATTTTATTTTCTCTTTAGGTACTAGATTCCTCATTGGAAAAAATAAAAGGGGGGTTTTAGCTGTAAAATTCTGTTATAGTTTGTCTGCATTGGAAGTCACCCAAGCATGTATAAAATAATGCCATCTATGCCATGTATGTCACTAATAAGACAAACAAAACAAGTCAATTGTATATTGACCATTCTTTGAGCTTCTCTTTTCTTTATCTCCTCTCTTTCTTCCTCTTTTAGATAATGCTTTCCAAAAAAAAAAAAAAAAAAAAAAGAGGCTGGTAATTAACTCCAAATGATATTATTCTATTCCCTAAGTAATCAAAGAACTCCCATTAAAAATGGAAATAATAGTGAGCTGAATACAAGGAGAATGTCAAGGAAGAGCAATAAAAGCCATTCTAAAATATTTTGCAAGACACAAAAATAATCTAAGTGCATGATAATAAGTGGTGTGTAACGTCTTAAAGCAGAAGCCAAGTTACAATGATTTTCATTAGATGCCTCTCAAATCCTATGGGTGACATGAGCCCATTTCCTCTGTCACATTTCTGAAGAGATAATTGCAGGAAACACTGTAAACAGTTTAACATTCACAGGTCATATTGAGAAATGTTTATAGATATTGACAGCTAAATACAACGTATCACAGTGGAATCCACCTAAAAATGAGTTCTGCAAATCAAAGGCAAAAAGTCAAGCTTTGCTATGGTAATGAAGGAATATAGAAATATTCATTGAATGAGCGAATGAGTGAATGAGTGAGTGAATGAATGAATAAATAAAATGCTTTCCAGAATTACAGGTTTGTATGACATATTATATAAATATTATTAATGAAACAATTTTTCTTTTATAATATTTATGTTAGAAACTCCTTGGATTTAGAAATTAAATAACAATCAACCCAAAATAGGAAAAGCAATTCTCTAAAGACTTTACTGGACAGACAGTAAATATAAAAAAAATTTCCTACTATTCACAGAATATTATCAAATGTTTTTATAAAAACTGAAAAATTCATGGAGTTTACAAAAAAAAATAGAATTAAATTTGCTAAAATCTTAAATAATAGAAATATCTACTAGGAAATAGCAACAAATAAACCAAGTCTCTATATAAATTATATTTCCCAGCTGACAATGTATAATTTAATATTTAGGGCTAAGTGGAAATCAATAAAATGTATTTACATTGATTGGACATAAGAAAAATTTAAATGTGGATATAAATAAAAGTTTGCATTAGAAAAGAAGGGTTAATT
Source organism: Globicephala melas (assembly GCF_963455315.2). Lineage (NCBI taxonomy): Eukaryota > Metazoa > Chordata > Mammalia > Artiodactyla > Delphinidae > Globicephala > Globicephala melas. The sequence goes on from NC_083314.1 coordinate 116,969,952, forward strand.
TTTCAATATTTGTTAGTTACACTGAACACGTACATTAAACATGTCAGTACATTAAACATACAGAGTCTGGGTGTAATTGTTTCCTAGTCTTTAAATGAAAATATGTGTGGGTGGAATAGATATATTTATATACACACACTTGAGAAATTATATACAGAACAAAGTTGCTAGTGTTTCTAATTGAATTACCTTTCCTATCTACTTAAGAGCCGCAAAAATTGTTTTAACTACTGTATATTTTATCTATGCACTTCCCTCCTAAATGGCCTCTTTTTTGTACAATTTGGTTTCCCCTTTCTACTCTTATTTCCCCATCTTCTATTTATTATTTATTAAATTGTACTTTACAGCTAAAAATACATATTGGTGATTGTGAATGATGATTAGATTCCTTAGAAAGCCATTCATGCACTTGTTCTTGTACCTTAAAAATTACGATGTTTAAATATTTTACCTTCTTCAAGAAAGATTTGAATCGGTTGTGTTTTTACATAAGAAATGCAAACTTATGTATTTTGTGATTTGCCCAAAAAGGCATAAAGTTTGGGCTGAACATAACAAAACAAAACAAAGAAAAATCTTGCTTTTCTAAGCTCGGGATGGTCTTTGCTCATATTAGAACTAGGCCAGGATAGAGAATGTTAATTGCTTCATGGAAATCCTATAACTAATGTAATATCCATGTAAAATGAAAAATTTTATTGGATTTAAACAGAAAGAAAAAAACAATGGCAAGCGAGAAAAGGATTAAAAAATGAGAAATCTTACAACCAATATTTATTTAGCACCTATTATGGGTCAGGTTCTGTTCCAGGTCCTTGGGTTATATTAGTGAAAAAAATGAACAGAAATCTCTGCTCTCTTGAGGCTTACTTTCTTGTGGGGGGAAGGGCACGTGGGTGAAGGGAGAGACACAGTAAATAACAAACATAATAAATAAACTATAATATGTTAGAAGGTGATATGTGTGAAAGATAAGAGAAAATGTAGAGCAGGGTAAGGGAAATTGACAGTGTGTGGAGGCAGGTGAGGGAAGGGGTGATGCAAGTGGTATTATATAGGGGAGCAATGGTAGGTAAGTCTTGCTGAGAAAGTGACATTTGAGCAAACACTTGAAGAAACTAAGGAAATTATCCCAACAAATATCTGAAGAAAAAGCATTTGAGGGATAGGAAATAACTTCAATGAAAACCCTAAGGTTGCAGTGGGTCTGGTAAAATCAAGGGACATCAGGCAGGTAAATGTTGCTGGAGCAGAGGTAGCAAAGGGGAGTGAAGGGAGGTGGGTTGCAGGGGAATGGGCTTGGGAGTGGGGTGGTTGCGCAGTTCATTTACGGACTTGTAAGCCGTTGTGAAGACTCTGACTCCGACTCTGACTCCTGATTGGCCAATCCTTTGTCCGTGCCAGCACCTCCTCCCTCTCGTTCTTCACCATTGTCACCTTCATGTCCAAGGCATTTATTGAACACTTATCTTAATTTGAACGATAATAAGATTCTAAAGCTTTAGGAGTATATTTTCACAGTTTCCTTATTCTCATCAACTCTGTTCAACCCAAAGATATGTGTTGAATTCCTAACATGTGCAAAATTGTGTATTAGGCATATTTTAAAAAATAGAGACTGTAGCAGTCCATTGGATGCTTACCGTAGAATATGATTCTCTAGACTTCTATTGAAGAGGACAATACTAAGTGTTTTATATGTACTAAGTCGGTCCTCCCAGCAGCCCTGTAAAATGGATGTTATTATTTTTCCATTTTAAAGATAAGGAAAATGATGCACAGAAAGGTTAAATAACTCATCCAAGATACACAGACAGCAATAGAACTAAAACTTGAGCTCAGGTATTTTTGACTCCAGAGTCTGTGTTCTTGACCATTCACAATACTGCCTTCTCTTGCTATAATCCTCTACAATACCCATACTCTTTGAATATTTTGTTTAGTCACTTGTTCATTCACCAAGTGTTTGTTAACATCCTACTGTTTGCTCAGCCTTGTTAGGCATTGTAGAGATAGGGCAGCTGCAAGCCTCACACAAGTGTCTTTATGTGAATTAGAAAAAGTTGTGTCTTCCTCATGGCACTTGACTTCCTTCTGTCTAAAAAGTACCGTAATATTCTGATCTTTTAGGAGCAAGATATTTAACTGCCATTGTTGCAAAATTGTCATAATAAACACACAAAATTGTATATAAGTCCAAAGGTAGAATAAATATGAAAGCCAAAATATTAAAGTGTTTATGATATAAATAATGCCCCAAGATGTGATGCCTCTGTGAAATGCACAACCTGAAGTGATGTACATGATGCCCCTATATGAGCCAAATAAAAGACATAAACATTGCTCCTAGAGATGAAAAATTAACCACTCATAGTAGGTTAGGAAACTCATTTCTTTTCTACAAGACCTTTTGGGGCTTTATTGATTGACTCTTTCAAAATCTTTTTGTATGAACTCAGATAACTCAGCAATGTTGAAAATTATTTGAACAGTAATAAGACACTAAAGTTTTGGAGTGTATTTCTGCCATTCTTTTGGGATTGTCTCTTATTCTTGTCAGTTCTGTTCAGTTAAAAAATACATGTTGAATTCTAAACAAGTGAAAAACGGTGACATAGGCATATTTAAAAAACATAGGCCATAGCCTACTGGGCACAGACCACATAACTGTGATGCACTAGAGCACTATTGAATTGTACATGGTACCAATTCTTCATAGTATTTATATCCTTCACGACTGACATTAATCAGTTATCTACTTAAGAGAATTTTTTTCTCTCATGAAGATCAGAGCATACCTATGCCATTAATTTGATATTAATTAGCACTTATCCTCAAGAGATTTTAAAGTATGACTGGTTATTAGTTCCAACTTCACAAATTACAAAAAAAAGCAAGTTCACGGCTGCTAATGGTGGAGCCAGTTTCAAACGCAGGAATTTCTGACCCCAAAGTCCATCAGGCTAGGTTGCCTCTCCGCATATGGTGGGAGGATGACTAAGCCCCCATACCTCTTGCAGGCTGATAGAAAAATTTGAGGTGAAGACTATAGAAGTAAGAGAGAGCACACGGCCAGAATGACAGCCTGGGAAGATCCCGCCCCAGCCAGATTCCAGCTTGCTTACGCCTACCCAGACTAGGCACAACACCTATTGTTTAGCAGCCAACTCAAATGGCTGAACGCTGAACTATAATTTTAAATGCATGGAATGGTCCCAGAATTTGCTGCAAAGTTCATTATATCACTCTTCTTCTCCATCTGTACTTGCTTTTAGGCTTAGATATAGTGCTTCTGAAAGGGTAATTTGAAGATATCAGGGGGGTAGGAAATAAGAAGAACAAACACATATTTGTAGTTAATCAGGTGCCAGGTACTATTATAAGCACTTTATTATATTAACTCATTTAGGAAGTGAGAATCAGTCCTTTTTTTCCCCCTAAGAACAAATTTTAAGAGCCTAGGCCAAACTTGGAAATATACTGGAGTTGAAAGGCTGGGTAAAGTAATGAATATAAAGGAATCTTTGCATCTCAAACTCTCCAATGTGGCAATGTGACCCTGAAGGCATTGTCAATAAACCAGTGGGTGAGATGTTTCAGTCATAGGAATAAGTGAAACCATACTGATGAAAGGTGTTATAACTTCATATAATTCCTTCATTCAAATGGTCATTTATTTTTTACTTTTTCATGTAGTCTATAAATGACTAATTTGAGAAATAATCCATTGGGGGTGTTATCACAAAGAAAGTAAGACTTTCTTGTAGCTGATGAAAATAATTTTTTTAATTTATTTACTTTTTATAGTTCTTTTCCTTCTTCTTAAAAAACAAAAAGGAAAAATACTGTCTATACTGTTTTACCTACCTTATTGTAAGCCTTAAGAACAAGAGCTAAGATTAATAACTCTTTGAGTTTTTAGCGTTTACCCTTCTACTTTGCACATGGAAGATTTCATTCATTTATGGTTGATGATTCACTGATGGTTTTTGAGCACCATTTTTTTGAGCACCTACTATGTGCCAGGCATTGGGTTAGGCAAGGAGGTATGATGGCAACTAACACACAGTCCCTACTGAAATTGTCATTGTACAGAGAAGCCAGACAATAAATAGGCAGTTTCACTAAATATAAAGACAATGAAGGGCAATATAAGGGTGTTCACTAAAACAGAAGTACTGAACTCAGACTAAGGTGATAAGCGAGGACTTCTCAGAGAAGGTGACAAATATTCTGAGATCATAAAGAAAATAATAGTTAAGAGGAGAAAGGGCAGGACAGGTAAAGGGAACCACAGGATCAAGGTCTTGGACCCAATAGCAAGACCTCAGTCTGTTCTGGGTACTTTACATATTCCTTGTGTTTAGGAGAGTGAGGTTTTGACTGGTGAGACTAGAGAAGTAAGCAGGAGACAGCTCAAAAAGGGAACTCTGACAACATTTGTTTTTGATGCTGATGAAGCCCTTGGTAAGTTCATGATTCCAGCTAGAATTCCTATAGGTGTGGCTGAAAAGGTGTCCACACAGACAAGTCATTATGACAATCACCAACTGCCTCTCACAGAGGACAGAACAAAAGGCATCAGGGTGTTCTCATTACAAGTTAATCCAGGGAGCAGTGTAAAATGGGTGAAGAATTCAGGAGTCATCAGTGTCTGAATCTGTCTGCTATAATTGTCAGAGTATTAGAAGAAAGGTGGAATCTGGTCAGTAGGTGGGTATTTTTCATATTTTCCAAACTTGTTTGGATATCATCTATGTGACCTTAAGATAAATATAACCTGAATTTTATAAACGACCTACCCAGACCTAAGCAAAATAGCTTTTGTTCTATTTGCATTTTTGCAAATTAAGCATCATCTGAAGGTATATATCTCATTGCAAGCAGCTTTTGCTTCTCTCAACCTTTCCTGGCTCTAAAAACATTTCTCCAATATGAGCTAGGTACTGAACTTTGAAGAAGGGTCCACTGTAATAACAGTAAAGTTTAATGGTGCATAACTTTGAGAGACTGACAAATTTCCAGCCAAAGTATTGATTCTTACAGAATTTATGAAGCACATGCTGTATTCTGTGTCATTATGGTCCATTTTTGGCTGAAAGAATCATGTAAAATAGATTTTTAAATGAGTGGTAATAGTCAGACGTAAAGAAGGTATTGACGTGTGTCCCGAAGTGTGAAATAGCATGCCGGATTAACGCATATAACAAATCAAAAACAACAGTACCCTCTACTACTGCAAATATAAATTTGCTTTTGCTTTTAATCATCCCTCCTATTTACTACTTTGCACATTTACAATTTCCTTTCTTATAGACCTCTTTTGAAGAACATTAAATATGTGTAAAATTTTTGCATAGTTGCATAGACTGCTTTGGGGAATACTAACAGTTCAGAAACTGGTTGCTTAAATTTGGCAAAGTAATTTGCTCTTATATGTAAATAATGTCCTTTGTAAATAATGCTAAAAGCTTATAATCTAATCTTTATTACATGCATATAAATGACATATTTAGTGGATTAATATTTAAATCTTTTTATGAAGTCAACAATTTTAAAGTACTACTGGAAATTGTTTGTTTTTCAGAAGCATAAAAATGTGTTTTTCCTTTATGACTTCCAGCTAAGCTTTTTCTTTCTGTCTCCAAATGCTCTCACGGAAGACATCCTTGCATCTAACTTGTTTTGAAAAAGTATAGAATCTACGGCCAAACCACCCTGAACGCGCCCAATCTTGTTTGAAAAAGTATAGAATTTATCCCTCTGGTCCTCTGCTGCCTATTTTTGCCCTGTTCATCTTAATGCCTGCTATGAATTAGTTTCTCAAGAAGCAATTGAAATGTAAGTCTTTTTTTCTCCCAGTCGACCTTTTGTTTTGACACACTGGGGAAAAAGTGGCTTTCAAAAATAATAATTTAAACTTGGATTTTACTCTTCACTTTGGAATACATGTTTATTAAATGTATATCTCCCCCACAGCGTAATCAATACAGATTGTGTAGTACATTACAAGGAAACCATGTCTGAGGTTATTAGAAGAATTAAATGCCTTTAGTTTTGCTTATTTGAGCAATATGTGAAAATTAACAGTTTAAACCCTTCCAGGCATCTGACCAGACTTAGCCTTAGTCAGAACTCATGGTGTGACTAGGCTTTGTTTCTTCTTTCTTTTCCTCTTCTCCCCTTCCCTCCCCTCCCCTTTCCTTCTCTTCCCTTCCCTTCTCTTTCCTTCTCTTATTTTTTAACTTATCTGGTTGGTTAGCATTTACCTAGTGCACATCAAATTACCTGAAATCCTAATTTTATAGACTAACATTTATAGAGAGATATCCACATTGAGAGGGGAGACAGAGGGAAAAGGAAAATGAGTGGCTATGGCTTTCTCTGAAAAGTAGTTCAGTGTTTCCATCACATTCCAGAAACCTTTTTAGAGCTAGAAAGAGAGGTCACCCAGGTCTAACTGTGCTAGGGACCAACGAATCCCAGGCACAGATACATCTCCCTCACATCCAGAAACCCCAAGAGAATGTTAAATCCTTTTCAAACAACTGCTTTTCAACAATTTAGGAGTTTATCAGCCTAACAATAAAAAGAACTTGGCAGGAAGAAAAAGGCTGAGACTCTCAATAGACTCTTCTAGGGCCTGGTAGAGCCTGAAGAACTCTTCAAGGTCTTAGTCAACAGTGAACAGAGGAGTTTAAACTAGCGCATTCATCTATACCACAAGCGAGAGACATTGGTCTTTACATAAACGTTTTTCCCAGGCCGAATGCAGACAAATTCAAATAAAATAGGCCAAGTCCTGGATGGAAGATTAGAACAACAGATCAGGGAACAGGAAAGTGAATCCCCCCCTCCAGTACAGTATCTCATGAGCAGTCCCATTTACACCCTACTGTTCACCTGGGGGTGTTTCAATTCACGGTGTCTGTGTTCAGAGGTTTTTCAACTTGAGATTTTTCTTTTAAGAACTTTCTTTTCTTTTTTTTAGATGGAGAATTTTAATTAAATTGACATATTTAAGACCAAAAAGACAAAGTGGACATTGTCAGTGTATCTTCAGCCCCTGCCTTAACAGGCGAATGAACACAACTTGAAACACAGGTGAATCTTGCCTGACCTGTCTTTCGTCCAAACAGAATATGGAGATTTGGCCCAGTCTTGTGCTTGCCTCCCTTTTCCACAGTATGGCACTGGGCACACTTCTGAACAAAAATCTTCTTGCCCTTCTCAACATCACCCATTTTTAAATCGTTCTTTCTCCGTGTACGACTAAGACGTTCCCGCTCGCAAGCCGAACGTCCCGCTCTCTAATCTAAGAACTTTTAATTCACTGATGTGTTAGAAGAATGAAAGTTTTAAAAAGGTATGAACTTCAGAAGATTTTTTTTAAAAAAAACGTAGCTACACTCAAAGATATTTGAAATGCAGAGGCTGTTATTCAATTTGGACCTTCATTTCCTGATTTTTTTCAAATCAGACCCAGCTTTCTTTAGACACTATAGGCAGACTATACACATAGAGTGTGTACGTAAACGTACATAATTGTAGCATTTGGTTGTGACAAACTAGTTTTACTAACACGGAGGATTTAATAGACGAAATGAGGAAATATGTCAATGTAATAGCATATTAGATTTTGCAAATGAGCTATTCCTAAGGCAACATGAATTGCTTGCTTTTATATTTCCACACTTGTTCGTTCATTTGACAACTAACATTCAGAATCCATCTTTGATCTTGGAGGATTCGTACAAATCAAAGTATAATAAATCCTTAGGAACTTAAAGTGACACTCAGACAAAAGACGTCTTCTGACAGAGTCTTCGGCCTGTTGCATATGCAGACCCACAATAAGACCTGAAGTCAGGCCTAGCTGCAGGCAGGCTTGGGAAGAGGGCAAACTTGTCTTCAGGGCTTTCAACATTGCTCTGGGCCACATTTCTCACCAAGCCTCAGGGACCCCAAATTCTAGTTACCATTTACTGAGGATTTATTTTGTGCCACACATTTACATGTATTATTTCTGATCCTTACATCAACTTTCAAGATCAGTATTTTATCCCTATTTCACAAATATGAAAATAAGGCTCAATAAGTCTAAGTACTTCTAAGGGGCAGGGCTGGGTTTCCACCCTGTGTCTGAATTCAAAGCCCCTCTCGAGCTCATGACATCACTGTGTCTCACCATGAGACCTGAGGCTTCCCTCTGGAGTTCACACCCAAACCTGTTCTTCCTGTTTTGACTCCAGATTCCCTTTGGCTTTCAGGCTTTGAAATATATGAAATAAATGAACTTTTTAAAAGGGGGAGGGCCAGGTGGAGGGAAGGCATGAATGGCTCTACTTCTATTAACTTTTATTATTAGAATTCTATTTACTTTCTGACAGGGACCTCTTGGAAATGATACTTTCACCCAGAGGAGTTGTAACAAGATAAATTGCAAGCAGCATGGAATATTGTTGATCGGGCAGACAGCATGACTGCCAATTTAGCGTACTGTTAAGATTAGCCATTTGTGTTGGCTCGACAATGTTGTGAAAACTCCTGTTAGCTTCTTGGAACTACAAAGCGTGTGATGAGAAATTTTCCTTATTTTGCTTTGTGACTATCTGCCATTTGATTTTCACTTTAAAATATAAATTGACAGCTCTTGGACTGGTAACAGAATTTTCCCATTGTGAATAAGTCCCTCCAAACACAATTAAAGACCCCTCTCTGAAATTTACTGTGTGACTTAGGCAAACCAGTTAACCTCCATAAACCTTCAAATATAAAATGGTCATCAAGGGGCTTCCCTGGTAGCGCAGTGGTTGAGAGTCTGCCTGCCGATGCAGAAGACACAGGTTCGTACCCCGGTCTGGGAAGATCCCACATGCCGCGGAGAGGCTGAGCCTGCGCGTTTGGAGCCTGAGCTCCGCAATGGGGGAGGCCACAGCAGTGAGAGGCCCGCGTACCAGAAAAAAAAAAAAAAAAAAAAAGGTCATCAAGAGGAGCAAACTGGGTTTTACAAAAGGGCTTTACACACTGTTAAGTTTATACAAATGTAAGGGCATTCCTGGGCATCATTCTTCTTCTTCTTTTTTTTTTTTTTTTTGCGGTACGCGGGTCTCTCACTGTTGTGGTCTCTCCCGTTGCAGAGAACAGGCTCCGGACACGCAGGCTCAGCGGCCATGGCTCACGGGCCCACCCGCTCCGCGGCATGTGGGATCTTCCTGGACCGGGGCACGAACCCGTGTCCCCTGCATCGGCAGGCGTACTCTCAACCACTGCGCCACCAGGGAAGCCCCTAGGTATCATTCTTACTGCAATTCCTGAGAAGCAATCCTGCAAAATAAGGCATTGACCTGAGTCTTCCATCTGTGATCTCCTTTTGACCCTACCGTATAAAGGAAGAACTAAGACTCCTTTCAGTAATTTACCACTGCTCTGCCAATAATCAATATGTCATGAGCTCTGAACATTTCTCCTTGGATTTCCTAATCCTGACTAAATGGTAAATCCTGGAGTTATTAGTTGGCAATGGCTCATTTATCAAATCCGTAGAAAGAAGCTTCTTTTTTGGAATTTCTTTTCCTCTCCTATCATTTAGTAGTTTATCTTTTATAATCACTGATTGCTGTCTAGGCTGCCTACTTGAGAAAGAAAGCAGCAAGTAGCAGAACCATATGAGGAATGATAAATGAAGACATCTACTACTTTCTTCCCATTTGCCTCCTTACATTTGGGATAACAGGTACCTTTCATGCCCATTCATCTGATTCTTTCTCTAAAAGTACCTTAGTGCCCCCTGCAGGTTATATGAGTTTCTCCTTCCACAACCTTGTTTATACTTTTTTTTTTTAACCCTCTCCTGAAACCCCCAGTGCTAGTTTCTTCTCAATGGCGCTAGTATCTAGAAAAAAGATTATGACCTTGAAATTCTTGAACACTTTCTGAACCTTCTGTTTCCTGAAATGTCACTCATTCATTCCAAAATGATTAATTGGCGTTATCAATCCTAGGTTTATCTTGCTTATTCTAAGTGCAGAATGTCCACTGACAAATCCTTTATCACCCAAGAATTTTGAGCTCAGGAAAGCCTTTCTCTTTTGAAACTATTTAGAGATTTGGAATAAAATTTTGAAGGAACTAATGCTGTATTTTAATCTAAATCCTTGGGGAAAAAAATTAAAATCCTGAGATATAATTAAGTCCGCAGATCAAAATGGAGGGTGAAAATATCTAGATGTAAGTTCTGAGAGGCCAAATTTTAAAAGATGACTTTGTGAAATGGTAAGTGTTTAAACTACAAATCTATGTTTATTCAGCATCTGGATTTCTTCTTGCTAAGTAATTTTAAAGCTACTTAGTATTTAATTGACATTTTACTCACTATTTTACTTGCTTCAAGTCTTTCATACTCAAGCTCTCCCAATTACAGCTTTTACACAAAAAATTACCTTAGCCTGATTTCCAAATGGCTAAATAGTTTGATGTAATTTCTATTAGAATTCAGTAATACTGATACTGCAGGTGCTGGAGAAGCATTTTTCAATTGTCAATTATGACCCTTTAGCAGGTTGTAAAGTCAATTTAGTAGGTTGTGACAGCATTAAAAAGAAAGAAAGAAAGAAAGAAAGGAATAGATTGCATGAAATATAAGAAAATGAGTGGAAATTAAATATTGTTATATGAAACTCTTGCTTTGTTATGTGTATATCTGGATTGCGACATAAATTGTATTTCTTCTGTGAGTTGTAGTCAAACTGAAAAAAACTATTCCAGCCTGCAGTAGATAAGAGCAAGAACTCCTTACCAGCTGTGTGAACCATTCTGAGCCTTGGTTTTCTTCTCTGAAAATAGGTGTAATAAGACTTTCATAATAGAGTTATTGTAAGAGTTAAGTAAAAAAAATAAAATAATGTTGGTGCACAGAATCTGACGTAGTCAGAGACTAATGTTGTTATCTTAGTGGGAGTTATAATGAGAATTATTTGAAATCATATTTGAAATCATATTTGAATCATTTGAAATAATAAATCAAAGTACTTACACTTCTCCTTTAAATTGAGTTCCCTTGCAAATCAAGTTTCCTTCTACCTCTTGAGCATATAGCCCCAGGGAAGAAGGTGTGCATTCCCAGGGTTAGAACAAAGAAGCCATTGATCAGTTTTGGATCTCACAAACTGACTCTTTTGAGACAGTAGTCATGAAATTTGGGTCGTTGGAAAGAAAAGGATTTTCTAAATTCCTTTATTTCTTCTTTAACATATTGAGAAGCTGGCCAAAAAATACTAGAGAGTCTTAAAGGAGAGGAGAGTGGGACAGGTTAGGAAGAAGGCAGGACATGCCTGGCTTCTCAGCTCCTATTGGATTCTGGGTAGAAGAAGGTAGAAAGGTAAGTGAGCACTGCTCCAGTTTTTCTTCTCTACACTAATTCCTGGGGTAGGGAAGTGTTCAGTGGGAGAAGAGAATTGAAGAGATGTTCTAGAGAGTTGGGGGAAATGCTGAGGAGAGTGGCTTTTGCCCTCCATAAGGATATTGGAAGCTATTGCCTTAGAAACTTCTGCTTAAACATGGAGGATGTTACAGCAAATTAAATTTAATGGCTTAACATGGTTTTGCACACAGAGGTCTGAGTTTAAGCCCCTTAGAGTCTCCCTCAGCTCGTGTATGATATGACAGCTATCCAGAAGTTTTGGAGCATCCTGGTTCGGAATGAACCAGAAAGATCTGACTGAAAGTAGTTGAAGGACCTGCCTAGCAACTTTGCCAAAGGAGGTTGCCTAAGGGGAATGAAGCCACCCACTGTAGGCTAAATTCCCATTGAGGTCACAGTAACATGCCACGGAATACATTTTGTCATCAAAAGTAGAGATGAGGGCTTCCCTGGTGGCGCAGTGGTTGAGAGTCTGCCTGCCGATGCAGGGGACATGGGTTCGTGCCCCGGTCCGGGAAGATCCCACATGCCGCGGAGCGGCTGGGCCCGTGAGCCATGGCCGCTGAGGCTGCGCGTCTGAAGCCTGTGCTCCAAAACGGGAGAGACCACAACAGTGAGAGGCCCGCCTACCGCAAAAAAAAAAAAAAAAAAAAAAAAAAGTGGCGATGAGGGCCCAATCAATCAGTAAGTGTAAATGATGCCCCAGAGCATTGTCAGAGTTAAGTAAACATGAATGATTATCACCAAAGGCAGTTTCTAGCAATGGGGGCATCAGATTGCCCAGGGTAGGGACAAGTCACTGTAGGATGTCACCAGCTCTGGGAACAGACCAAACCAGGAGAGCTTAGAAGATATGTCATATACTCAAGGAGTCTACCTCCTATAAGATTACATACGCCTTATTCATCGTGTGTATATCCAGGTGGAGAGGGCAGAACTCTTGACAAGCATTTCCCTGACTCATCTAGGCAGAAACTGGGTTACATAAAGAGATGGACTGAATTACCAAATAACATTGAACCAACAATTTAAATTTAACTAAAATATGTTTTCTAAACTACCTGGTGGGTATGGGATTGTGAAGGAAGCCCAATTCTTAAATAAAGTAACCCCATTTCTTTCACATCTGAGCATAGTGTAAATACATTTGTGACGCTTCTGATTTTTCTTTATTATTGTGTCATATCATCACATCTATGGGAATTAAATTGTTCTAAGCCTTTATTTGTGCCAATCTTTGTATCATAGAGTATTTTGGGTAATAACTCCTTTGATACAAATTAACAGCTATCTAATTTAGATGCTTCTACCCCAAACCTCAACTATAGAAAACCAACCACAAATGAATATGAAAGAAAAAAGGGAGAAGCCAGTCCCTGGGTTTCCAAATGAAATGCTACCAAGCCCCCATGCAACCCACAGTCCTGAGCAGAAAAATAAAGGTAAACATTTAAAATTTATATGGGACTTTTTTGATTAGATAGTTGAAATTTAACTGTAATTTTGTATCTTAACCTTGAGAGTTTTGTCCCTTCCCCACAGTTGTAGGGGAAGGTGGTAGAAGTGGTGGTGGAGGGGATATAAATCGTTAAAATGAAACAGGAAAAGACATGGTAAAAAGGACCTTCTATTTTCAGGGGACTGATCTGTCCAGAGTGGTTCCTTCTCCCCACAAAACACTGGCAGGATAAATGGCTGCTGCCAGCATGTTGACAGAGGAGCATAGAGGGCTCACCTTTTTCAAGGCCTACAGACCAGCATGTAGTGATGGTCAGAGCTGGGCCAGAAATGTGTCCTTGTCCATGCCACACGAAGTAAGATGGCATAGTGGAAAACATTGGAGTTAATTGATAACATGGGGGTTGGGACCTCTCGCGTCAGTTAGGTAAAATGGGCTCTACTCCTAGAATCACCATTTCTGAGAAGCGTGAACTTAGACAAATTACTTAATCTTTCTAACTTTAAGCTCCTGATCTGTAAAATGGGGATAAGAAATGCAGCTTCTCATAAAGCTGTTGGAATTTAAATGCGATAATTCATGTAAAACATACACCTCACTCTCTAGAATGGGTTCAGTGAAAGTCAGCCAGTTTTATTCTCTTATCCTTTTGGGAAGCTTTAGGCTTGAACCTCACTTCCTACGTGAAATTCAGTAAAATACTTAATCTTTTCTCTCTCTCGCTTTTTTTTTTTTTTGGCCACGCTGCATGGCTTGCAGGATATTATTTCTCCAACCAGGGATTGAACCTGGGCTCCTGGCAGTGAAAGTGCCGAGTTCTAACCACTGGACTGCCAGGGAATTCCCAAATACTTAATCTTTTTGAACTGAAGTTCCCTCATTTGTAAAATGGGATTAATTTACATTATATCAGAATATTTGGAGATCATAATAAGAATTATATGTCAAGCTTCTCTCTCCTCTTCCTCCCTTTGACCCTTTTCTTGTGGTCAGTCTATGCATGGAGGCCAAAAAGATCTCAGAGGAGATGGGACAGGGATATCATTGAGCCTGTGTCTTTGCTGCATATGCAGACTCTTGGAGAACTAGTAGGTCTGAGATGTGAGTAGGTGACCAAAGACAGAATAGATGAGAAATCGATGGAAAGAGCATCACAAGAAGGGAAATTAAGAGTTAGTGCAGAATTAGAAATGAGAATCACACTGATGTCTGGGCCATTTGATACATCACTGTCAGAGATAACTTTCTTAAAATTCTAATTTTGCTTAAACCAATACAGTGGCTCACTGCTGCTTCTCACAGAAAGTCTAATTGTATCGAAGGCCACCTCTGATAAGGTTCTGGCCTCCTCCCTGCATTATTGCCAGCCATCCCCCCTACCATGTGCCCTTCCTAGTGGGAAAGGAGGCAAGGACATTAATGAGGAAGTTATTATTGAAATGGAGTTGGCAGGGCTTGGCAACTTGGCAAGAAATTAATTTCAGGTGGAGGAAGGGGAGTGATAAAAATTAGAGAAAGGAAAGTCATAAATGACATTAAACTCTTTTTTTCTTAACACATGCTAAATTAATTCTGGCAGCAGTGAGTTCCATAAGAATGCAAGTGTCCCCTGATAATATTTCCTAGATTCTAAGACATAACTGACCGTAACATACATCATTAACAGGAGAAAAGGAAACATATCGTTTACAAGACACATCTTGACTTTTAAAAACATGTGAAAAACATTCCCTTTTTTTTCTTCATTCAACAAATATTTACTGAGAACCTAATATAAGCTAGTCCCTGTTCTAACAACTGGAGATGCAGCAAAGTAAAATAAAAGTAAAAGTTCCTGCCTTCCTGAAGCTTTCTTTCTAATGGAAGGAGTCAGAATATAAACATAATAAATTACATAATTATGTAGATGATAAATGCAATGGATAAAAGGTGAGGCAAGATAAGGCGAACCAGGATTGCCAAACGGGTAAGGGTAGAGGTTGGCATTTTAAACAAGTTAGTGAGAGTAGGCACCACCGAGAAGTTGCCATTTGAGCAAATGACTTGAGGGAAGTGAGAGAACGAGACCCTTAAGGCAAGCAGAGAGGATAATCAGTGTAACTACATACCATGTACAGTAAGACATGTTCCAGGGTTCTATAGTCACATGAAATGGGAAAATATAGTTCCACATACTGTATCCTTTTCTTGGAGGTCAAAATAAGAATTAGCATATTATTAAGGCATTGTGAAAACAAAATAAAATGTTTTTAACTTTATTCAACCCAGCATATCCCAAACTTGTTAGATAACATAAACTGCTGTTGATGGACATCTGCTAAGATCTTCAAGGACACCAGTTTTCTGTGAAACAATGGAAGAAATGTTGAATTAGGGGAATATGATTTCTTTAATCAGTATTATTTGCTGACATATCTACTGTAAAATTTGAATAATCCATTGCTGAATTATGAATATCCTCTATATTTCTTTTGAGCTTTGAGTGTTATCGTGTGGTTATTAACTAGGTACCCAACAGCAATAATGCCATGACTCTATTTATTGAATTGATAATCAAAAGAGTAGACCACTGTATTCTTGGATTTTATGCCTTTCCTAGGATTAGAAATGTTATACAAGTGTTATTGACCCTACTATTCAGAAAATGTATTGCAAATTAGGGCTGTTTATTTTATTTTATTTTTTTATTGCTGTACAATTGACATACATTATATTAATCTCAGGTGTATAACATAATGACTTGATATTTGTGTACCTGCAAAATGATCACCACAACAAGTCTAGTTAACATCTGTCCCCATATAAAGTTTCAGAATTTTTTTCTTGGGTACTTTTAGGATTTTCTCTCTTAGTAACTTTCAATTATTCAATACAGTGTTAGTAACTATGGTCGCCACACTGTACATTATAAATGTTTAAATTATATTCTTACTCTTGCACAGGTTTGAAAAGTTGGTGCTAGATGAGAACACTCTTTTACTCACGAGAACACCCTTTTATTCACCACGGAAGCAATGCATGCCGGCTGTAAAATGCCTCATCTAACAGCAGAAGAATGTTCAGAAGCATGCCCAGCTAATTGAAACTACAGGGGGTATTTAAGTAGGCAAAGTGTTATTACTCAGTTTAAATTGTGTCCAGGATATCAGAACTACCATTCCCTACTCTTGCAAAAGGCACTATGGGAATGGGAATGGCCACAAATGTTAGACCTCTGACTTTTTAAAATTTTCCTTATCCCAGTTGTTCTTGACAAACTCAGAGGGCCATCCATCCACACTACCATCCACAAGAACTGGGGTTATTGTTACGAATGTGAAAGTCAGGTAGTTTTTGAACTCGTGGTATCGAGTGCAAACCCTATGCCATGAGGCTATCACAAGAAGTTCTCCAATGCCAATATGTTTTGAAAATTTGCCTCAAAGTATATATTTATTTTATTTATTTATTTTTGGCTGCGTTGGGTCTTTGTTGTTGCAAGCAGGCTTTCTCTAGTTGTGGCGAGTGGGGGCTACTCTTCGTTGCAGTGCGTGGGCTTCTCATTGCAGTGGCTTCTCTTGTTGTGGAGCACGGGCTTCAGTAGCTGTGGTACGAGGGCTTCGTTGTTCTGTGGCATGTGGAATCTTCCCAGACCAGGGCTCGAACCCGTGTCCCCTGCACTGGCAGGTGGATTCTTAACCACTGCACCACTAGGGAAGCCCCTCAAAGTATAATTTAAGTAGCAAAAGTGTAGTTCTTCATCTAGGACTTTTAAGTCTGAGGCAAGTTACTCTTAGTTTATTCCAAGATATTTCTTTGAAAAGATATTCCTAATACAGTGCACTGGTTATTTTAAATGAGACAATTTGCTATATTTGGTCTAATTTTCTTATTTGAAATTAAATCAGTTTCTTATAATTTCTAGAAAGCAAATAGCCTATGTTGGCCATCTATGAGTTTGTCTATTATTTAGGCAGAAGTGTTCACAAAAGTGGATGTGTGAAGAGCTAGAACAAATAATCCTAAAATTGATATGGAACCACAGAAGACCTAGAATTGCCAAAGCAATCCTGAGGAAAAAGAACAAATCTGGAGGCATAATCCTTCCAGACTTTAGATAGTACTTCAAAGCTACAGTAATCAAAACGTGTGGTATTGACACAAAAACAGACAAGTGGATCAGTGGAACAGAATAGAGAGCCCAGAAATAAACCCACACCCCCTGGTTAATTAATCTTCGACAAAGGAGGCAAGAATATATAGTGGAGAAAAGACAGTCTCTTAGGCAAGTGGTGTTGGGAAAGCTGGAAAGTCTCATGTAAATCAATGAAGTTAGAACACTCCCTCACACCATACACAAAAATAAACTCAGAATGGCTTAAAGGCTTAAATATAGTACAACCATAAAACTCCTTAGAAGAGAACATAAGCAAAACATTCTTGGACATAAATCCTAGTAATATTTTATTAGATCAGTCTCTCAAGGCAAAATAAATAAAAGCAAAAATAAACAAATTGGACCTAATCAAACTTATAAGCTTTTGCAAAGCAAAGGAAATCATAAACAAAATGAAAAGGCAACCTGTAAACTGGGAGAAAGTATTTGCAAACCATGTGACTGACAAGGGCTTAATTTCCAAAATATACGGACAGCTCATACAACTCAGTATCAAAAAAACAAACAACCCAATCACAAAATAGGCAGAAGACCTAAATAGACATTTCTCCAAAGAAGGCATACAGGCACGTGGAAAGATGTTCAATGTTGCTAATTATTAGAGAAATGCAAATCAAAACTACAATGAGATATCACCTCACACTGGTCAGAATGGCCATCATCAAAATGCCATCATCAATATATGCTAAAGAGAGTGTGGAGAAAAGGGAACCCTTCTACACTGTTGGTGGCAATGTAAATTGGTGCAGCCACTATGGAAAACAGTATGGAAGTTCCTTAAAAAATTAAAAATAGAGTTACCATATGATCCTGCAATCCCATTCCTGGGCATATATTTGGAAAAGACAAGAACTCAATTCAAAAAGATACATGCACCCCAGTGTTCACAGCAGCACAATTTACAAATAGCCAAGACATGGAAGCAACTTAAGTGTTCATTGACAGATGAATGAATAAAGAAGATGTGGTATATACATACAATGGAATATTACTCAGCCATAGAAAATAATGAAATACTGTCATTTACAGCAACATGGATGGACATAGAGATTATCATACTAAGTGAAATAAGTCAAAAAGAGAAAGACAAATATTATATAATATCACTTATATGTGGAATCTAAAAAAAAATAATTCAAATCAACTTATTTAGAAAAACAAAAACAGACTCACAGACATAGAAAACAAACTTATGGTTACCAAAGGGGAAAGGGGAGGGGGAGGGATAAATTAGGAGTATGGGATTAACAGATACACACCATATAAATAAAATAAATAAAAGTATTTACTGTAAAGCACAGGGAACTGTATTCAATATCTTATAATAACCTATAATGGAAAAGGATCTGAAGCTAAACATCTGAAACTAATACAATATTGTAAATCAACTACAGTTAAATTAAAAAAAAAAAAAGTGGATCTGTGAAGAGGCCAGAGCTCAGGATCTTTGTTGGCAGTTGTGCGTGAGAGCTTAGATATGCTGGTAATGCCTAAATTGAGTGTTCTTTTAACCTTCCCACCAACTGCTACAATCTGGTATCTACCCCATGTCTAAGACCTGGCGTAAATTTTTCCTACAGAAAAAGTATGTATGTGGAAAAGAATGAAATACCTATTTGAACGTTGCTCACGTTCTGGTTACTGGCACAGGAAAATCAGGCTATAAATACAATAAGCACCAGCAATGATATAACGTAAATATATATATATATATATATATATATATATTTTTTTTTGCGGTACGCGGGCCTCTCACTGCTGTGGCCTCTCCCGTTGCGGAGCACAGGCTCCGGACGCGCAGGCTCAGCGGTCATGGCTCACGGGCCTAGCCGCTCCGCGGCATGTGGGATCTTCCCGGACCGGGGCATGAACCCATGTCCCCTGCATTGGCAGGCAGACTCTCAACCACTGCGCCACCAGGGAAACCCCGTAAAAATATTTTTATATTTCTACATATTTTCCCTGTTAACACAAAAAAATGACTTTTTATAAGGTGTCAGCGGAGGTTCTATGAGATTACTGATATGATTTTTTATTTGTTAATTGTTCCCCTAATAAATTATCAGATCCCAGTGGGCAGGGACAATCATGTGTCTGCCATACGGGACATATGGTAGGACCTCAAAATGTGATTGGTTCTTGGTTCTGCAATATGACGTATAATTAATTAAACCTTTTAAACTGCACTTTGTAGATTTTTTTCTCTCTCTCTCTCTCTTTTATTGCCACCCCTCTGTCTTAATTGCTATCATTTCTCCCTGGATTATTTTTTCTCCTCTCTCTTTTATTTCCTTTCACCAAAAGCAGATATGACACTAAACTGAAAATTGATTCACATAATTCCCGCTTGAACCTCTTCAATTGATTCACATAATTCCCGTTTGAACCCCTTCAATGTCTTTTTAAAAATTTATTTATTTTTGGCTGCGTTGGGTCTTCGTTGCTGCATGCGGGCTTTCTCTATTTGCGGCGAGCAGGGGCTATTCTTCGTTGCGGTGCACGGGCTTCTCATTGCGGTGGCTTCTCTTTTTGCAGAGCATGGGCTCTAGGCATGCGGGCTTCAGTAGCTGTAGCACGTGGGCTCAGTAATTGTGGCTCGCGGGCTCTAAAGCACAGGCTCAGTAGTTGTGGCGCACGGGCTTAGTTGCTCTGCAGCATGTGGGATCTTCCTGGACCAGGGCTCGAACCCGTGTCCCCTGTATTGGCAGGAGGATTCTTAACTACTGCACCACCAGGAAGGTCCCCCACTTCAGTGTCTTAATCTGTCCCTGAAAATAAACTGGTATACATCCAAATTCATTATCAAGGCCTATTAGTATCTGTATGATCTTGTCCCTGTTTATTTTTACACTCTCTTCTTGGGTCACTTTCCTTTTCCCTCGTCCCTCACTATTCTGCAGCCACCCTGGTCATTCCATCCACCCCCCCCCCCCCCCCCCCCCGTCGTACAGCCTTTGCACAGGTTGTTCCCTCTGTCTGGAATGTTCTCCCCATCCCCACGATTTGCATAGCCAGCTCATTCTCCCCAAAGGTCTCTATTTGGGCTTTTGTGATCACCCTATCTAAACTTGGTCACCTCTGTTAGGCTCTTGTTTAGACATGTATACATTTCTTTCATAGCACTTGCTATAAACTACAATTATTTTCTGTCTATTTATCTGTATAAGGGAAGAAATTGTGCCTATCTTGTTCACCATTAAATCTCCAGTGTCTAATTCAGTGTCTAGCATGTGATAAGTGCTCAATATGTATTTGTTTAAAAGAATTATGGCAAAGACATAAGTTTTTTTCATTAAATTCTATGTTCTTAATGTACTTTGTAACACTGGAAGGACTTCTGAAAATAAAAATCAATCACAACGAATAGACTGGGTAATTGTTAGGGGAAAAAAAGGCTTAAGGATTGAGTTTAGTCATAAGATCGACTTTATAGTATAATCTGGATTTTGGAAATTTGAAATAACCTATTAAGTTCTCCTTTTCTTGTTTTGCAGATGGAGAAACAGAATCGTAGAAGTTAAATGACCTGCCTGGGATCTAGCAGCTCGTTAGCAGCACAGCCAGAATTAGAATTTCTAGTTTGGGGTTCATTTCACTATGCCACTTGTCTGGTAGAACAATATCTAATAGATGTTTGGAGTTACCAACAATCTGTAGGTTTAGAATCTCAAAAATAAAAATATTAAATTCTGGAGAAAGAGATATAAGCAGAAGTTGTCTGTGTAGCTTTTGAGATTTTCCTTTAAAGGGAAAGATTATGCCTTTAAAAAATATATTTTCCCTTTTCACTGTTGGAATACAGATATAGTAGCTAGAGCTAGAGCAGCCATGTTGGATGCATGAAATGAAAATATATTTGAGAATGGCAGAGCAAAAAGAAAGATGTACCCAAGGTCCCCAAATTATCAATCTGTACATATCAGTCCTGGAATGCCGAGGAAATCTTTTACATAAGAAGGAAATAAATGTCTGGCCAATTTAGGGTTCCTTTATATAGCAGCTTAAACTCATAACAAGTACAAGATCTGGTACTGGTTAAGTGGCATGTTGTCCTAAAAGAATCCTTGAATTATATCATTGAATCCTTGAATTATATCAGCACTGGGTGATGGGTGGCAATGATATAGATATTAATGGTTAGAAATCTGATGATCCTTCATTACACCATTGCAAACTATATGTTAAAATTGTTATCTGTGTTATGTTGGAAGTTAGACCAGGTGTCAACATACCTTGTAGCTCTAGAGCTATCTATATGAGTTGTACTGTCCCTAGGGGACATTTTGGAAATTTGTGGAGCTGTTTTGGTTGTTACAGTAACTAGAGGAGGGAATTGCATGGTCAGGGCCAGGGATGATAAATGTACCATAAAGTATAGGAAAGTCCCACACAACAAGAATTGATCCACATCCCATGACTTTCAAACATTCTGCTAGACATTTCTGTAGGTGAAAAACTTGCTTATAATTATCCAAGCCTAGAACCTAATTCTATTTCACATCCAACACAAAGATTTTTAGGTTTATTTTGCACTGTTTTAACACACTTTCTTTCAGAAATGCAAAAGCTATATAAATTGAGGGAAGCTTTTATGTTGTTTTATTCCAAATTTTACTAAGAGTTGTATGTATACCATTTTAGAACATCACCCAAAATAACGCTGCCTCAACATAAACCAGGATCCTGGTATGAAGCTGTATTTAAGGCTATTATATTCACAGCAATTCTATGCGTAGGTGCAAGCATCTCACTACTTCATTATGTCTTCTGGTATGGTTGTACCTGAACAAATACTATGAATCATTTCAGAAATTATGTGCAAAAATTTCAGATTATGCCCTCAAAAGAAAGAAGCATGCATTCCTCTACCCTTTTCTCTTTTCCTGCTAGTTGAAGGCAGAGATGATGGCTGGAGCTGGAGCAGACACACTAGGTCAGGGGATGGAAGCCACAGTTGAAGATGGGAGAGCAATTAAACGGAGGGAACCTGTGTCCCTGACACTGTGCAGCTGCCATATACCAATGGTCCCATCATATAAACCCTATGTGAAAGAGTAAACTTTTATCTAGTTTGAGCCTCTGTGTTTCAGAATTTCTTTTTTTATGATAGCTTAGTTAGATTCCTATCTAATATAGATGTGAAGAGCAAAATATAAATAAAATCTAGCATAAGTCTCAGAACTTCTTGTTAAATATCCAATCCTAAAAGAACATTTTCAATGATAAATGCAAAAAGAAGCAGCATGAATACAAAACCAACAATTTGAAAATGACATTTTATGTATTTAAAAAAAATCTTTCACTGTAACCAAGACTGAACTGGCATAAAACTGGCATAAAAAACTTGAGGATAGAATGAATAGTAGCTTCATTCCTAATAGGGATAAAATAATTTTAATTAGAAATAGTGTTCCTCAAAGACCAAAACCTATGGGATACAGCAAAAGCAGTTCTAAGAGGGAAGTTTATAGCAATACAATCCTACCTCAAGAAACAGGAAACATTTCAAATAAACAACCTAACCTTACACCTAAAGCAATTAGAAAAAGAAGAACAAAAGAACTCCAAAGTTAGCAGAAGGAAAGAAATCATAAAGATCAGATCAGAAATAAATGAAAAAAAAATGAAGGAAATGATAGCAAAGATCAATAAAACTAAAAGCTGGTTCTTTGAGAAGATAAACAAAATTGATAAATCATTAGCCAGACTCATCAAGAAAAAAAGGGAGAAGACTCAAATCAATAGAATTAGAAATGAAAAAGGAGAAGTAACAACTGACACTGCAGAAATACAAAGGATCATGAGAGACTACTACAAGCAACTCTATGCCAATAAAATGGACAACCTGGAAGAAATGGACAAATTCTTAGAAAAGTACAACCTTCCAAGACTGAACGAGGAAGAAATAGAAAATATGAATAGACCAATCACAAGCACTGAAGTTGAAACTGTGATTAAAAATCTTCCAAAAAATGAAAGCCCAGGACCAGATGGCTTCACAGGTGAATTCCATCAAACATTTAGAGAAGAGCTAACACCTATCTTTCTCAAACTCTTTCAAAGTATAGCAGAGGGAGGAACACTCTCAAACTCATTCTACAAGGCCACCATCACCCTGATACCAAAACCAGACAAAGACGTCACAAAAAAAGAAAACTATAGGCCAATATCACTGATGAACATAGATGCAAAAATCCTCAACAAAATAATAGCAAACAGAATCTAGCAGCATATTAAAAGGATCATACACCATGATCAAGCAGGGTTTATCCCAAGTGGAGAAAAGGCAGTCTCTTCAATAAGTGGTGCTGGGAAGACTGGACAGCTACATGTAAAAGAATGAAATTAGAACACTCCCTAACACCATACACAAAAATAAACTCAAAATGGATTAGAGACCTAAATGTAAGACTGGACACTATAAAACTCTTAGAGGAAAACATAGGAAGAACACTCTTTGACATAAATCACAGCAAGGTCTTTATTGACCCACCTCCTAGAATAATGGAAATAAAAACAAAAATAAACAAATGGGACCTAATGAAACTTAAAAGCTTTTGCACAGCAAAGGAAACCATAAACAAGCCAAAAAGACAACCCTCAGAATGGGAGAAAATATTTGCAAACGAATCAATGGACAAAGGATTAATCTCCAAAATATATAAACAGCTCATGTAGCTCAATATTAAAAAAACAAACCACCCAATCCAAAAATGGGCGGAAGATCTAAACAGACATTTCTCCAAAGAAGATATACAGATGGCCAACAAACACATGAAAGGATGCTCAACATCACTAATCATTAGAGAAATGCAAATCAAAACCACAATGAGGTACCACCACACACTGGTCAGAATGACCATAATCAAAAAATCTACAAACAGGGCTTCCCTGGTGGCGCAGTGGTTAGGAATCCGCCTGTCAATACAGGGGACACAGGTTCGAGCCCTGTTTGGGGAAGATCCCACATGCCGCGGAGCAACTAAGCCCGTGTGCCACAACTACTGAGCCTGCGCTCTAGAGCCCGTGAGCCACAACTATTGAGCCCGTGCGCCTAGAGCCCATGCTCCACAACAAGAGAAGCCACTGCAATGAGAAGCCTGCACACCGCAACGAAGAGTAGCCCCTGCTCGCCACAACTAGAGAAAGACTGCACGCAGCAACAAAGACCCAATTCAGCCAAAAATAAATAAATAAATAATTTTAAAAAATCTACAAACAATAAATGCTGGAGAGGGTGTGGAGAAAAGGGAACCCTCTTGCACTGTTGGTGTGGATGCAAATTGATACAGCCACTATGGAGAACAGTATGGAGGTTCTTTAAAAAACTAAAAACAGAACTACCATATGCCCCAGCAATCCCACTACTGGGCATATACCCTGAGAAAAACATAATTCAAAAAGAGTCATGTACCAAAATGTTCATTGCAGCACTATTTACAATAGCCAGGACATGGAAGCAACCTAAGTGTCCATCGACAGATGAATGGATAAAGAAGATGTGGCACATATATACAATGGAATATTAGCCACAAAAAGAAATGAAACTGAAGTATTTGTAGTGAGGTGGATGGACCTAGAGTCTGTCATACAGAGTGAAGTAAGTCAGAAAGAGAAAAGCAAATACCGTATGCTAACACACATATATGGAATCTAAAAAAAAAAAAAATGGTTCTGAAGAACCTAGGGGCAGGACAGGAATAAAGACCCAGACGTAGAGAATGGATTTCAGGACATGGGGAGGGGGAAGGGTAAGCTGGGACAAAGTGAGAGAGTAGCACTGACATATATACACTACCAAACGTAAAATAGATGGCTAGTGGGAAGCAGCTGCATAGCACAGGGAGATCAGCTCCGTGCTTTGTGACCACCTAGAAGGGTGGGATGGGGAGGGTGGGAGGGAGACGCAAGAGGGAGGGGATATGGGGATATATGTGTACGTACAGCTGATTCACTTTGTTATAAAGCAGAAACTAACACACCATTGTAAAGCAATTATATATACTCCAATAAAGATGTTAAAAAGAAAATACACGAAGGACATCAAAATAAAAGAAATAGTGTTACTGTGAGTTCCAATTAATATATGTATTAAGGCACAGATATATGTATTCAAGGGAGATACTCCACAAATTTAAAAACAGTAATTTGAAAACAGAATAAAAACAGTGCAAGAGATTTGATATTTTTTGTGTTTAACAAGTATTTTTCAAAAATAAAGGAGTTCTTTGTATTTAAAATGCACAGTGATCTTTTTATGGATAATTATCCTTAATTCATACAGTATTAGCCTGCTGGGAAGTTTATGTTTTCACAGAATGACAGTTTCATAAGTATGTTTTGATTTAAGGACCAAATATATTTATGCAGTGCCTAGCTCAGTGTCTGGCATACAGTAGGCTCTCACTAAACGTTTGGCTATAATGGTGAATGATTATATTCCTGAACGGTGTATGATTGTATTGGCTCCCGTTTTATCAGTATATTGTGTTTATAGACCAGACCAATTAAAATATTCTAATGAAAGAACTCAAATAATTTTATCTATAAGTCTGATTGTGTCCATTATAAAAACAAAGCAACAACCACAAGAAACAAAGGAAGAACTGAAAAAAACTGGGATCATGGTAATCAAGTGAGTTTCTAAGAGTCAGAGAAAATTCTGCAGATAAAGATGAGAATAGAAGTTAAGGCTGATGATTCCCCATTTCAATGCTTTGTTTTACCTGACCACACTTCCTCCCTCCTTAGAGAAAATCGATGCACAATGTAATTATCTGTACTCATCTCTGGTAAATAAATAGCAGAAATCTTTCTTGTTTCAAGACATCAATGTGAAACAATTGTTCATATGAAGAATTTGGTTTGTTTTTCTCCACGGCTCTTCAATTTTTCGTTTTGCCAATTAAAAAAAAAGTAAAATGTTTTCATAATGTGAGCAAACAGCAACTACAGAGAGGATACACAAAATTTAAAAATTATTTAGAGGAAATTTCACTCAAATATATATTTGACACACATTATTCAGAAACAAAAAATGTTTGTACGTTTAGTCAAACTTGTAATTTCAAAAGGAATTGGAAGGAATTTAAAATGTAAAGGAGATGAGCAGAAAAGATAGCAATTTTCAGGTGGATACCTGTATTTAGCAGCTAAATGTATCACCCTTAAATTGCATGTCTGAGATCCACATTTTTACATCTGTGCACATATCAAATTTGGGTAAATATATGTGCAGTTCAGAAATTTTACAAATTATATCTGAAAGTACACTTAGAATACGCACGATGACATTTTTACATGTGTAGAATGTTAGGCTTTTTCAGAGTGTTTTATACCCTGCCTCTCTAATTTGTATTTAGATTTCAAACCTGCTTTGCAGGAACCGTATCTAATTCAGTGTTCTCTGCACCATCGGGCATACTACTTGTACTAAATAACTGTTTATCATCATTGAGTGCCTGAAAGTAAACACAACACAATTTCATCTGCCAAAATTCTGCTATGCATTTATATGTTGCTTTTAAAATCACATAACCCCAAGTAAATCACTTAAACATGGTCTACTGTACAATTTTGGTCTCCTGTCTGTTTCTTCTCTCATTATTCTTCCAATGTTACTTTTATTTCTATATCCCCTTCATCTTTATTTTTAGATCAAACCATTTTTACTATAAATTCAATTCTTTGAAAAGATAAGAAGTTTTTGGTCTCTGATAAACCTTTACCATTCAGAGAAAATGCTGAAAGAAAGAGAATAAGCTGAAAGAAAGAGAAAAGAAAAAAGAAAGGAACTCACACACACACTCAACATACACACAATAAAGAAGGGTCATATCATTCCAGAGCGAAATTCCAAAGATAGAGGCTTTCAATTATGGAATGGTTAACAACAGAACTGTAATCTGAAAAAGATTGGAAAACAAAAGAGATATTTAAAATATTTTAAAATCACTCTCACATATTCCTGTGTTGATTTCTTTCACTTCTTTCAAAGAAACTTGACAGCTCTTGGAAAACAAAACCCTTCAAATCTTCTTGAAGCTTACAGTCTCAGTCCTCAGAAAAGAACCCTTTCTATGTTGTACACACTTAGAGCAGACATGGACTAAAGTGCTAAACAACAGTTCAGTAGCAGCCATCTCAAATCACTGAGATTCATCCAGAAATGCCAAAAAGCACAGAACCAGCAAGCCCACAATCAATGGGATAAAGAAAGAAGGGTGAGATGAAAAGGAAAGCTTCATAAATGTATGCTTTTGTCATCAAAATTAAAAAACCACAATTTTCAGCCAGTATCTGAATTAATAAAGACTTTTTAAAAATAACTTGCATTTATTTCTGTAACCTTTGAAAAAACTTTAAAGAATAGCTGCGTTTTTCTGCTCTTACCAGACACTGAAGATTCTCAGGCATAAGCCATGTAAAGTGTCTCCAAGATGGGAGGGACATGATTCTTAGAATCTCAGATTTACAGAAGTGGGGCCAGTGGGGTATAGTCAGAAACTCACTAAGTCAAGAATTAAAAGACTTTGCTAAGCATCTGCCTCAAACACTAATTAAGTTTAATTTGGATAAAGTATTTCGTCTCTAAGCCTCAGTTCCCTTATCTGAAAAATGGGAATAGTATTATTTGTCTTAGCTCAAAGTTGCTGTGTAGATCAAATGAGATAATGTATGTGAAAGAGCTTTGATGATGGTAAAGCGTGCTGCAGCTAAAAAGCATTATCTTCCAATACAGTTCTAATGGGCAGATAAGGTAAATGAAGCCCATTGTAATGGCCAGCAGGACCAGAAGTAGAACTTTGGTTTACCATAGTCTGTAAAAGGAGATTCTCTTCAGATTTTCGTGGTGAGGTTTTGCATGAAACACGCATAATCTGAAAGTGGCCCCATGTGTACCCCCTCTTTTCTGAATTCACGTGATGATTTTCTCTTATGCTAGGAAGGAGTCAAGACTCGAATGAGCAGTAATATTCTGCCTACTGACTGTGAAATTCCTGAAACAATAATTCCCAGCTGGTGTTCCTTAGACTCCGAGGATGAAATTAGGGTGGGAGGAGGGATTGGACATGGAGTTGTTCCCAGAAGAATGTACACCAACCTCTGTACTAAAATATTCTATACACATTTGTATTGCTTTGCTTCCAATGTATGTAGCTGCTATTAAGATTATTCAGATAAAATCCATCTGAAAGCATTATGGAATTCAGAGTTGCTTTTGTAATTTTTAAAATGAAAAGATATTTAAGCATACATACAACTACTAGAAAAAGGACTTCTCAGACTTTAAAAATTTGGGAAATTTTGCCTAACCCATTTCTTCCAATTCTGAAGTGATATAATGAGTAGGTAAGGTGGGAAACAAATTCAGTATAACATATTTAAGGGCAAAAATATGTAAGAGCCCCTTTCCCCTCAAAAATATGTAAGAGTTAACTTTTCTTTAAAAGATAATTATGGGGCTTCCCTGGTGGCGCAGTGGTTGAGAGTCCGCCTGCTGATGCAGAGGACGCGGGCTCGTGCCCGGTCTGGGAAGATCCCACATGCCGCGGAGAGGCTGGGCCCATGAGCCATGGCCGCTGAGCCTGTGCGTCCGGAGCCTGTGCTCCGCAACGGGAGAGGCCACAACAGTGAGAGGCCCGCTTACCGCAAAAAAAAAAAGATAATTATGAAAATAATAAAATTCTAATCACACTTTACTTGGTGATTGTTACAATACAAATTATGCTTTTATTTATTGATTTTCATTGCTTTTTGGGGGTTTCCAGATAATAAGGATGACCACTAAATTATTTTCTGAATTTGGTTTTTTGTTCAGCCAGAAAAAATTCCTTGGAATAATTTGGTGAGAAGGTAATCTCTTCAGGAAAAATCGTTATTCATAAAACTTTAGTACTCAGTTTTACACTTATACTCAATGGATGCTGAGATTGTAGAAATTTTTAAAAAGAAAAGGTATGTTCTGAATTTGGTATGTAACTCTTGCAAATCAGCATCTCCAGGAATTCTAACATGATAACTTGAAAAGTAAAGGAAAAGTTATGATAGCCTTATTTAATGGGCTTCTGAATACTTATAACAAAATATCAGTTATATATAATATTTTAAATATAAAAAGGGAAAAATGAGTACCAGAATCACTGGCCTAATTAGTGATAATAATGCACATTTAAGCTTTTAATAATCCTGAAGTGTAGTTATTATTATTTCCATTCATAGATGAGGAAATTGAAAATAGTGGACTAAAGCCATGGAGCCTGTAAGCGTCGTAACTGGAATTCAGTTCTAACTCAACCCGAAGTCTAGGATACAAACTTCAGTTATCTGGCATGATGAAATGGCAACAGGAAAATTCAAATATTTTTTTTGTTCCAGCTGGAGCTAATGTACGGCTAGTGGTTCAGAGGTGTGTCCAGGTTTTGTGGGGTCTGAAACATAAAAATTTAAGAAATTAAAAAAAAAAATTGATAATAAGGCCCATGCAGGTGAGGGGTCCATTGACCTTCTGGGTAAATAAATCCATCTTGGATGTGGTTTCAGGAATCCAGCCAATACCTATCCCAGGTCCTCCATTGTAAACATGATTCTAGCCCTAACCTTAAATCAAGAATACCACTAGGCATTTGTGCTAGTACGTGTGTGTTTCCTGCTCTAACTTATTAAAAGATATTACAAAATCCCTTCCATAAAAATTGTTCATTAAGACATGGATTCCTAGCGGTAAATGTCATTGCTCTGAGCTGAGACCCATAGCTTCAGGATATGAGAGTTTGATTTTCTTCTTAAAATGAACATATTAGTTATTCAACGCTCTAATTATTTATTGCCTGCCTACTATTTGTTTAGTATGCTGCTAGTTTCTGGAGTACAGCAGAGAACCAGAGAAGTAATTCCTAGCGTAACAAAGCTTCTAATTCTTGGAATTTCTATCAGTTACGTCACCTCTGTCAAATGCACAGCTTCAAAAACTTGGTGTAGGCCATGACTTTTTTCTCTCCTTCTCCACATATCCAATCTATTATGTTGATATTTTCCTGTGACATATCTTTTGATTCATTTATAATTCCCCTTTTCTATTAACATGAGTCCTTTCTGCCTCAAACTTGAATTATTAGGATACCTTCTTTGAAGTTTCTTTCTTCTTTCAACAAATATTTATTGCATAACAGGTATACATCAGATAAGAGTGCTAGGTACTTATCTTTCTAAACTCTGTTCTTTTTCCTCTCCAGTCTATCACGTGTACTAAAAATATTACTTTCCTCCTGTCACACAGAGCCTCTAGGGGTTTTGTGCCAGAGTAATAAGATGGAACACGATGAAACTGAGTGTGATGAAGAAGATCACAGATACGTTTTGAGTCGGTGCCCTCCTGAGAAAAGAGCAGTTTGAATTGCTCTGGAATAAGATGCTTCAGGGAACTCTATTCAATACTCTGTATTGGCCTCTATGGGAAAAGAATCTAAAAAAGAGTGACTATATGTATAACTGATTCACTTTGCTGTACAACTGAAACTAACACAACATTGTAAATCGACTGTACTCCAATAAAAATTTAAAAAAAAAATGAGGTGCTTGCTGGATAGACTGCATTCTAGGTCTGTACTGGTATGAGGACTGAGCTGACACCTGGTAAATGGGAGAGGAGGGTTCATTCATCCTGAATTCCAGGGCTTGCCACTACTGGAAAATGATTGGTGATCAATAAATATTTATTAACGGATTGATTCCAGTATGTATTGAGTCACAACCCTGTTTCAGGCGTTCAGCCCAGTAGCCATCATCAGGCCCAGATTACACCTTCAATGCTTTCCCCTTCATCACTCACTCTCATGCAATAGTCAGGCTGACCTCTCCGATGTCCTGGGCACATTATATCATTCCTTTCTGTGTAGTTGCTTATACAACTTCTCTTGTAAGCCCTATCTCTCTTCTTCCTGCTCTAAAACAAAATTCATGATACCACAGGTGTTGTTCCTCAATAACATTTAGTCTTATGTCATCCATTAATGACTTACATATATGTAAGTCATGTATGGTCTAGTGGTGAAACTGCAGGCTTGGGGATCAGACTGGTGGGATTTTATTCCTGAATCTATTCACTGGCCTTGTTACACTGGGTCAGTTAGTTAACCAACATAACACCAAAGTTTCTGTGTAAGTAAATTGGACACAAACTGTAGTACTGGCCTCATAAATTTGTTGTGAGGATTAAATAAGACAGTCTGTTTAATGTACCTGGGACATTCTGTGTGCTCAATACACATTGCTCTTAATATTCTTAATATTCATCTTAATCAGTATCTTGAGGGTATCTATGTTATTGACTTACTTCCTCTCTATTTCCCATAGCACTTAGCACAGACTGGACAAAGATAAGGATTCAACGCATACTTAATTGTGCCCAATATATATTGGACAGTTCATTGTAACAAACAATGCAATTATTCTCAGAAGAACGCCACAAGGCCCATCTGAAACATGCTGTTTATTCTTGTGACAATCCATTATTAGCACAAACTTTATCCCATTCTCCTGACCCCTCATCTTCATTCTTCATATTAAAAGTCACTAAATGCTCTGGATTCTTAATTTAGCATCTCTCCCAAATCTGTTCCTCCCTTGTTTCCACTGCCTTTCACCTCTACACCAGCTGCTTTGCTGCATATTGACCTCCCCTTGTGGGGCTGCAGCTCAAACTTCCTTCCTTGGAATGTATCCCCCCACTGCACTGCCAGGTTAACTACCTGATACAGCATTTTTCATCATGCCTTTCCTCCACTGCTCATTTACTTACCTAATAAAGTCCACACTCCTCCACTTGGTTTTTAAGGCTCATCATAAATCTCTTTTCACCTTTCCTGGTAACATTTAGATTTTACTTTTGGCTTTATGTGCTCTTAGTTTTGGTCTGGAAACCTTATTCATTGTCCTCTTAAAACACTCTTCTCATTTCCTCTCCAGAGTTGGGCTTCTGCTATTTTTTCCACTTACTATATCTTTTCCTATTCTACTTATCAATAAAAATCCTGCCCATTCTTCAAGATGTTGTTAAAATTCTATTTTATTCATAAGGTTTTCCTTCTATATCAGCTAACAATAAACTACTGAGCCTCTAATTCTGCAACAGACATTGACTGAGTGCTCACTTTATACCAGGCACTATACTAGGTGTTTAGATTACCAGTATGAATAAGGGTTGTTTTCTATTCCAAAGAATTTAATTTGTCCCCTTTCTAATTCCTATAGCATTCATCGGATCACTTATTGTGGCACCCAACACATATTGCTTATCATATCCAACTGACACCACTTTGAGATGAGGAAACTGAGATTTAGGGAAGCTAATATGACTTACTCAAGTTCATACAGCTGATAAATGATCTGCACTGTTTCTGAAGTTGCTAAATGGAGATAGATTCACGTAGGCACTTTTTTTTTATTTATTTATTTTTTGGTGATGTCAACAGTACCCAACAGATTAAATGCTCAATCTGAATTTACTGAATAAAGATATTCTGATTTTCATATATTGATTTTATGTTTTCCTTTTGCAATTTTTATAGCTAGAGGTAATTTAAAAAGGTCATTGGCTTTTGATTTTTATTTTTTTTTTTTCTGGTATGCGGGCCTCTCACTGTTGTGGCCTCTCCCGTTGCGGAGCACAGGCTCCGGACGCGCAGGCTCAGCGGCCATGGCTCACTGGCCCAGCCCCTCCGCGGCATGTGGGATGTTCCTGGACCGGGGCACGAACCCGTGTTCCCTGCATCGGCAGGCGGACTCTCAACCACTGTGCCACCAGGGAAGCCCGGCCTTTGATTTTTAATACCACTAAAATATATCCATTAACCTGACAGCCAGAGAAATGTCGAAGCCAGAGGTGTCTCAAAATGGTCAATACAACACTTTCAAATAAAGTAAATATGTGCATTACAGTGATACAAGTAGGTGTGCCTGTGTTAGCTCTGTCCTTGGGCAAACTTAAGCTAGCATTTTAATAATAAATAGACAAAAATATCTGATTTAATTTTTATTTCCCAAATATGGAGAGTTTGTATATCTGAAATAGACTTCCCTTTGGGCAATACTGACACAGGTAATGTCAAGCAGAGTGTATTTACATAAGCAGGAGCTGTTTTTGAAGGAGGGAAAATACAAACACTCCTGAAAAAAAAAAAATCTTGAACATATACTCACTTTAGAGAAAATCCTCTATAGAAGGGAGCCTAACTGGGGCTTATAAAAGTTTAACGCAGAATGATGTTAAAAATTACATTTTTTTGCGCATTCAAAGTAATTTTCCTTTGAAGATGCATATAACATTCTGTGTTTTCTTTCATCATATTTATTAATAAAAGGTTAAATTTATATAATGGCCATACATGTATATATAAGCAGTTTGCTACTTATAAAGCTATTATACCTAGATGAACTTGTTGTGCAACTTCCATGTGAAGGGGGGTACACCTATAAGGAAACAATCTACAGAACATAGTTAAAGTGCAAAATAACTGACCAGGGTTTTTATTATCATAACTTGACCACTGTCACTAGACATTAATTCCCATAGGGTCAAAAGTTATTCTGCATTCCTGTGTGTTGCAAAGTTGTTCTCAATTATTAATAAAACAAGCAAATATTAAATGAGATGCACTAAATGATACAAAGAAACAAAATAAGCTTGCAAATCTGCTTAATTCTATTTATCCAGCTTTTCCGTAACTGTCTAAAAATGAGACAGAAAATTCTCTGTACTTTTAAACTGGGAAGATAACAGTGAGTGGCATCTCCATGTTCTCCTTCCTTTCAATAGGTGCCACTGATTGTGCATCAAGATGAGGATATATTTTTAAT
Source organism: Globicephala melas (assembly GCF_963455315.2). Classification (NCBI taxonomy): domain Eukaryota; kingdom Metazoa; phylum Chordata; class Mammalia; order Artiodactyla; family Delphinidae; genus Globicephala; species Globicephala melas. Next base: position 117,003,849 of record NC_083314.1, read on the forward strand.
TGTTAGCACTCCACATGCATTATGCTTATCCTCCTTTACCGTGCACCTCTCATCAACTTCACTGTCATTTAATGTCAACCCATGTTTTAGGAAAAAAATGTCAAGTAATTTGAAAGTCTCAAAGAAAATCATGGTAAGAGAATATGTGAGCCAGTGCTGTGCTGCGGAATGTCTAACCACTGGCTCTCCTCCTCCCCAACTCTAATTAAACCCTGATTTGTAGTATTTGCAAATTTCCTTGGGGTAAATACTCCCACCAGTATTTCAAGCTACCAATGCAATGTCACTGAATGTCGAGTTGGGAAGATATTTTACAAACTATCAGAAAGTACATTCAGGTTGTCCATTTTGACATTTTTACATGTGCAGAATGTTAGGCTCTTCTTGGGTGGTTTTTTTCACCCTGCCTCTCTGATTTGTATTTAGATTTCAAGCCTGCTTGTTTAAAGGGAGCTGGTTTCAACATGCCACTGAGCCACTCTCCCTTTAATTAGAAAATAGGTGTCTGAAACTAATCATGCTTATAGGATACCACTGTTATTTACAAACTAAGATGCTTAAAGTTTGTTGTATTTCAATTTATTCTTTGAATATTAATACACTCAAAATATTCTAATTTAAAAGATACAAAAGGTGTGAGAAGTTTCTATCACCCCTGTATCCTAGCCACCAAGTTTTCTTCCCTGGAGATAAACAACTTTGTCAGTTTCCTGTGTATACATACAAAAATATTCTATGCAAATGTGTATATCCCATCCCCTCGTTTTAAAAACATAAATGGTAGCATACTTTATGAACTGTTTTATGTCTTGTTTTTTGTTTGTCTTAAAATATATTGACAAATGTTTTATAGTGTTGATGTGGATCTATTTAGGTTATTTTCTGTCTTTTGCTTTTACATACACAGACACACACAAAGCTCCTATTATGGCATTACATGTAGGTGTGGTTTTGCACATGTATATGTATAGTCCTAGAAGTGTAATTTCTTTTTCAAAAGTTTTTTATGTTTGTATGCTTTCTTTGCTTTGCTTTGCTTTGCTTTTGCTTTTGCCAAATTGCCTTCCATCGAAGTGGAGAGATTCAGTTTCTTCACACTTTCATCAATGCAGTGTATTATCACCTTTCAGATCTTTGTCAATCATACACATGAAAACAAAAATCTCTAGATGATACTGATTTATATTTCCCAGATTATGAGTGAGACTGACCACCTTTTGTTTATTTAAAAGTATTTGCTTTTCTTTGAGATTTTTGTAGATTTCCTTCACCCGTGTTTTATTGGATAATTTTTTATCTTGATATATGTTGTGGATAGTTTATGGATCCAAATTTTTTTTTTCCACATGATCATCTTACTTTTTCAATGTTTTTTATTAACTAATTAATGTCTTTTCTACATATTTGCTATGTCGTCTTCACATACTAAATTCTCCTATGCTTTTGGAATTTCTGGACTTTTAAAACTATTCTATTTATGTTTGTGCATGTTTGTGTGTATGTATGTACATGCATGCATGCCAATATTATATGGTTTTAAATACTGAAGCTTTATAAGACGTTTTAATAACTGGAAGGTCTAGTTTACCCCTCATGACTTTTCTCATTAAGATTTTCATGGCTCTATTTGATAGTTTATTTTTTCGTATGAATTTTAGCATCAGCTTATCTGTTTTCAAATATACTTGGATTGTTATTTTACATAGGATCACACAATTTTTATAGGTGAACTTAGGATAACGGACAACTTTATGACGTGTGTCTTCTTGTTCATGAACATTGTTTCTATCTATTCAAGTTATTTCTGTTCTATAGTAGCTTTTCAGATTTCTTCATATAGTGTTTGTTCACTTTTTTGGTTAAATTTATTTCCAGATTTTTTTTTCTGTTGGTATCAGAAAGCCAAACTTTTATTGTACTTCAATTTCTACTGAACCTTTGAATGTAAATAAATTACTGGAAATGAGCCATAGACTTCTTGTTGAATAAGAATAAGGTTTGTATATTGGACTGGAAAATGGATACAAACCAAACCAGAGTTAGCTTTATCATTCTTTTATATGATAAAGATAGCTCTCTATCAATTAAGAGGTAAAATATAGATTTTATCTATTTTAACATAATTACATATTAGTTCACTGGCTTAAATCATTTATGTTAAGTTTTTGTTCTTTTTTCCCTTAAAAAGTCAGCAAACAAGTAAATATAAAAACTGGCAATAAGTACAGCTTAAACTACATACACCTATAATTTTTGAAGATATACATCACAGGACAATCCTAGGATTCTATTCCTCCTTGACATGTGCTACTGGCCACTCCTTCTACCACTTAAACAACCTCTGCACATGCCCTTACTGAACGGTGATGAAGCTCTCTTGAACTGACATCTTATATTCGTAATGTTCCTCCAATAACATTTCTTCCTACCTCCTATCTCAACATACAACTTAATCACAATGAACCAGCAACTCTTTTCCCAGATTTCTTGGTCCTTACCATTTCACCAGTTCTTAGCATTGATGTTATTAAATCAGTACATAATTTATTTTAAACAAAGTATGTATCTCGTTTGAATGACGGTGATAATGTCTTCTCAACACTGCCCACAGCAGACAGAGGTTAATACACACAGGGGAAGGACTACTAAATCATGCTGTGTGTTTTGTACACGCAGCCAAAAGAAAAGCAGAATTTAATTCCTCCACATCATTTTTTCCCGTGTCTCAGTAGAGTGACACCTTCCTCAATCACCTAACTAATGTGCGGAAAGAATGAAAACTCTTTGAGAAATCAGTGACTCAGAAAGTTACAAACCAAAAATTATGAAGCATCAAATGACATGCTATTTATCATTTTTCTTCTTCATAAAATCCACCACTTATAGACTCTGCTAGTGGCTATATATAAAAAGCTTCTCTGACTGCATGGTTTAAAAATAGTAGATATATATGTGTAAGATATTTTTATCATAAAATTATTATTTGCTTATTCAAAAAGTCTTTAAAAATAGAGAAATGTAGGAACAAATCCCTGATTCATTCATGTTCTTAAATTCAATTACATCCTCTCGTTCAAATCTTTTGAAAGCATAATTTTACCCATACCTATCTATATACAATTTTATCCTGTATAACATAGTAAAAGCATTTTACCTTTTACAGTATATTTAAATTGTGAAAGAGTTTAAAGATAAAGTATAGAAAATAACACAACAGATTTCTCCCATCATTATATAATTTAATTAACTACTAGAGACAGTGGAATACAGCAGGAAGTACACGGCTTTGGAGTCAGATAGATGTGGGTTCATCTACTCTCTGTGTCTTCCTCTATATGTTCTTCACTTTTTCCCTACCAACTGAATTGCCGATTTTCAGCTCAGTGGATGACCTCCCAGAACGAAAGTAACATTTCCTTGCCTTCTTGCAGCTAGTAGTTCTATCCAATGTGATGTGGGTGAAATGGTGTATGAAACCTCCTAGACTGAACTTAAAAGTGGAGGAATATTCTCTTCCTCACCCCTTTCTCCTTTCTGCTAGCTGGAATTCATGTATGAAGGCTGGAGTTCAAGCAACCATCTTGATCTCAGCAACAAGAGCACATTTCTGGAGCAATGGAAACCTGAAAAAGTTTTGGTCTCTGAGGACTTGTGGAATGCCGTATTTGCCCCAGACTACCTATCATGGGCTTTTACGAGACAGACTTTTATCCGTGTTTAAGTCTTAGTTACGTTGGAGAAATTCTAAATCTCTCACAGCTTTATCTAATTCCAATTAATACAATTGCTTTCAGTACCAAATAATAGATGAACAGTGGTTTACACCAAAAGGATGTGTATTGTTTCCATAAAAAAACAAACACATAGGGCTTCCCTGGTGGCGCAGTGGTTGGGAGTCCGCCTGCCAATGCAGGGGACACGGGTTCGTGCCCCAGTCTGGGAAGATCCCACATGCCGCAGAGCGGCTGGGCCCGTGAGCCATGGCCGCTGGGCCTGCATGTCCAGAGCCTGTGCTCCGCGGCGGGAGAGGCCCCAACGGTGAGAGGCCCGTGTGCCGCATAAACAAAACAAAACAAACAAAAACCTTCAAAGGCTGGCAATCCCAGGGTGGCTTGGCAGCTTGCTGCAATTTTCATGTACCTAGATTATTTTTCTTGTTTACTTCATGATTCTCATTATTTTACTCTTATCCCTTCATGATCCCCAAATGGCTGCTTCAGCCTCCAGCATCATCTACTTACATAAAAATGTTCAAAGGCAAGAAGAAAGGTTGCAGAAAAAGAAAAGAAAAGGAAAAAAAAGGTTGGAGGAAGCTATTTAAAGAAGCCCCCAGCAAGTTATTCTTAAGTCTTGTTGACCAGAATTATACTGCATGCCCATCCATGGATTTAACTACTTACAAAGGAGATTGGGACTACTCTAATCAGCTTAGACTATTCTCAGTTAATCTCGTGGGGCTATTTACTTTTCTTCTCAAGCAAAATCAGGGCTCCATTAGCAATAAAGATTCAAGAATGGCCAAAGGATGAATGATGTGGTTACACCAGCCATATGACCTTGGTTTTGTGTCATTACCTATGTAATGGGGTGAAAATGGTGCCCAACTCTTAGGAAATCAAAAGAGATGTTATTTGAAAGGAGCTAATAAATGTAGTGTTTATACCGAATGCTCAATATATGGTAGTTATTATGACTATCATTATTTCTTTGAATTGATGTATCTTAGTTTACATAACTGATCCCATCTCAAAGATATTAGGTTATTTTTTGCTTGTTTTTGGCTATTGTATATAACTCTAAAGTTAATATCCTTCTCTATACAACTTTTTTTTCCCTCTCTCTGTTTAGGATTCTTTTCTTGGGTATACTCCTAAAAGTATAATTACTGGGTCATTCAATATTATTGGAATAGATTGTGGCCCTTCTGGGATAGTATGAAATTAACACAGAAATCAGGAAGTCAAACACTCCTTATACCTTCCTAGGAAAGTATACTGGGCTGCACATAAAGGAAGACTCAACTTTGGGGGATCATGAATATAAACAAACAGAATTAAACCTGAGATATGTTCATTTTGCCATGGTTCCAAACGTTTCTCTTCTGAATAGAAATCAGTGTGGCCTAATAGAAAGTTCATTAAACTTGTCTTCAGATTTCTGGGTTGAAATTTCTGCCTTGTCACTCTCTGTGTGACCTTGGGTATGACTCTCTGACTCCATTCCCTCATCTGTAAAATGGGGATTATAAACATGGCCTACCTACCTGAAACAAGTAAATAGATAGGGGAACACTTTGGAAATTGTAAAAGACTGTAGAGATATAGATGATTATTAGTATCTAATGAAAAGATCTGAGATAGAAAAAAAGGGAATGCTTTCAGTTCAATATAACAAATATTTCTGTGTTCCAGGCATAGTTCTTAGTACTTAAATTATATTACCTCATTTAATCTTCCCAGTAAACTGAGGAGATAAATACCATTAGTATGGCCATTTTACAGATGAATAAACTGAGGCACAGAGAAGTTAAATACCTTGCCCACAGTCATTGTGGATTTGAACCCAGGAAGTTTGGTTCCAAAATGCTGAGGCTGAACCACAATGCTATATAGTTTGTGTTGTGTTAAAAATGTTCAGATGAATGCCCCTTTCCTAAGACTTTAACAATAAAGCAGAACTTTATACATATACATATGCCACCTGAGTGGCAGCCTGTGTAGCCAACATTCCCTATTCCTCTGGATAGTGAGTCCTCAGTGTAGCCACACTGGGCTTCACACAGTGTGAAACTTGAAGCAGGATCTAACAGACATAGGTTGGGCTTTTTTTGTGGTTTCATGTGTTGAGATGTGTATCAATATAAAGGTCTATGTGTGATCAGACATTTTCGCTAGTATTGAGCTCTAAAGAGAACATAGCAAGCAAGCTACTCCTAGGACAAATTGTGAAGGTGACATCGTTTCCGATCTGCTTACCTACTGCTTTACAACAGCTCCTACCCCCTCTCAGTGTCTTCATGTTGCCCTTCTGCTCTTCATTCCTCTCAGCCATTTCTATCCCTGCCTGGTTAGTACCTGTTGCTCAGGATTAAGCTCTCTATCCTCCCTAGCTAAAAACCTACTTTCAATTAACTTCCCCTTTAAAGGGACCTAATTATTTTAAAGGGACCTTATTATTTAAGGTGTTAATAACAGAAACGAAGCAATGTGCTAGCTTTCTTTCCAAAGATAAATGCATTTTAACACAAAGGGGGTGGTGGCTTAGTTTGCTGATGATAAAATTTTAGGCATTAACAGAAACTGGTGGTGAGGAAGAATTTTGGGGTGGGATTTGCAGCACTCTTCAACTCATGCCAACTGAGTCTAGTCTGTCTCAGACAGGAAGCAAGTAGGAGAAAGAGGTACGGTAAGAGAAGGGAAAAGCCATCTTTGGCAGGTAGACAATTATTCTGGTTTTCTTTAGGAAAGCAAGTGCCAGCTCTCCCAACCTCGCTTGCAGTGAGAAGTGGCAATGACCAATGAGATAGTCACTGTCTATGCTGAATTCCTCACGTGGGTGCTTCACCTCTCTCCTGGTCACTTTCTCCTTCTTTTCTGAAATGAAGACAAAGACTGAGGCAGCAACAGCAGCTGTATGTTGATGGGTGGAGGGAAAAGGCTAGGTTAATCCCAAGCAGCTTGATTCTGACATCTTTATGCCACTAATCAACACCAAAAGGGCACACCTCTGGGTGTGGCATTATGTAGGGATAAAAAATGTCCCTTATTTGTTTAAATTACTCTTTTTTGATTACTTGTAGCAGAACACAATTCTTAATCAATATGACCTCTGGCTGAAATGGGCTAAAGGCATTTAAAATGGCCTTCAATGAGTACCTTGAAACTTTCTTATCTAAATATGTCTGAAGTATTTACTATTTATTAAGCACCCACTGCACCACTGGCTATTTATACAATCGCATGAAGATGATTATTATCAGTGTCTGACAGAGGACACTGAAGCTCAGACAGTCTGAGCCATTTGCTTAAAGCCGCACAGTGAATGAATGAAGGATTTGGTATAAACACTGGGTCTTTTGCTGAAGGGTATATATACATATATATTTCCACTCAGTTCTCCTGTCTTGTCTCCTAAGCAAGAACAGAGATTATGCTCCACATGGAAGTTGGTCAATGCTGAATTTATAAGAATTTTCATTTACTGAAAATATTTCTTAATATTATTTAATCAAACTATTAGGGTTTATTATAAAAATGATCTGTATACATGGAAAATACATGGGGCTCATGGGTAGTCTTAAAATAGACCTTAAAATTCAGGTAATACTTTAGAGGGGTGATAAGGGTCTTGAATAAGATGCAGAAAAATAACAATGCAGGAAGAAAATAGAGGAATCTAAATATCAAGAAGAAGTGTTGGAATAACAAGTGGGCTTAACCCCTTTGGACACTTCAGCCTACTTTTCTTTCATGGTCACTACCACATATATATCCCTAACCTTTCAGCCCTTTTGCAAAGGTGGGTGATTGGTCCTGACAAGGATCAGATAAGTCATGGAGACAGAGCCATACGTCCATTGTCATTTTGAAAGGAAAAAAAAATGTAAAGTGCACGCTATTTTTGTAAATATGATTCAAAAGCCTAACGTTTTGACTAATCATTTCAGTTCTGGACGCTTACCCTAAGGAAATAATTATTGACATGGGCAAAGAATTAAAGGAAAGATAATATTTGCAGTATTGTTTATGTAGACAATATACTGGGAACAACCTGAAAATTAAAAGTTTGAATTTATAAATTTGAATGGTTATATTGGAGCATTTGGATGATTAAATACTTCATTCCAACAGTAGAACGCCATGCAGCCATTTAAAATATAGCATAATCTTCTGTTGCTCTGTACTGCCAGTGAATAAGGTAGTATGTGCTGCATGATATCATTTTTTTGTAAAAAGTATAATGCATGCTTCTTTTTTTTTTTTTTTTTGCGGTATGCGGGCCTCTCACTGTTGTGGCCTCTCCCGTTGCGGAGCACAGGCTCCGGACGCGCAGCCTCAGCGGCCATGGCTCACGCGCCCAGCCGCTCCGCTCCACGTGGGATCTTCCCGGACCGGGGCACGAACCCGTGTCCCCTGCATGGGCAGGCGGACTCTCAACCACTGCGCCACCAGGGAAGCCCTGCATGCATTTTTATGTATAGAAAATACAATGGAGGGACATAGATATGACAAATGTAAATGACAGTTACGTTTGGGAAGAGGGGTTTCGGGAATTTTTAATTTTCTCCTGGTTACTTACATTTTCTTATTTTACTACATTGAAATATTATTTTTCTACATATCATTTTTGTTCTAAAGAAGAAACATTGAAAATAAAAATAGTGAAAACTATAAAAGAGGCTACATGTGCAAATCATACAACAAAGTAAATGGCCCACTCCTACACTGTCTGTAGACACTGCCATAAACAAATGCCAGAAGATTGTTAGTTATTTTGTGCTAACAGAAAACATTTTTTTTTCTTGAGGTGCTTGGCTCCTTAGAAATACAATGCCTCTGTCTGAACAGATTCTGGTTGGAAGGCACCATTGTTGTGTTCTAAGCAGAGGCAGAACCATATTATTAGCCACGAATAAAGGGAAGTATTCATTTTATAGCCCCTTAAAATCGCATTAACAGTAACAAATGAAGATTTCTCTTATACTACCTTCCCTAAGACACTAATGCTGCAATTTAAATTATTTATTTTCACTCTTTCCTGTCCTTCTCTTGGTGTTATCTGTTTTGCACACGGGCAGGAGATGAAGAGCTCAAGTGCCAATCAGAGACTGAACTGAGATTGTTGAAGGATGGAAAAAAAATTAGATATAGGCTGTCACTGAACATATCTTTTGCATTAAATTATAAACAATATACTGTTAACATTTATATCAGGAAGGAGTACCAGAATTAAAAAAAAAATGACCCTGCTTCTTTTCACTGTCCCATTTTCTCTTCACCATGTAAATGTCAAAAGTACATATCTAAGTATTCCATATTGCAGGAATATGCCATATATGCATGTACACTACATTGAAGAGATGGCAAGACAAATGCTTTATTAAATTTTATGCCTGATGCAGAATTTTAAGTTTGTTGTTTTCAACCCAAATTTAATATCTTGGGGTTTTGGTACATATAAGCTTGACAAATCAACTTTCTGTTCTTGAGTTAAAGGAAAATAAAAAGCATTCAGAAAATTTCATGAACTTCAAATGTCAGTTGCAACACAAGATTCTCATACAACTCTAAGTAAATCTGAAACATGTGGTTTGAATTTTCCTAGCAATATTCTAGTGTTTGGAAGGAAAATCTGTGCAAAAATGTGTTGCGGGTTTTCTGAAACCCCAAAGTTGAAAAAACATTTTGATTTATTTAGATTTAGAAATGGGATAACCATTTTGCACCCCGGGAAACCTAATTAAGTACCAAATTAAGTTCAGCACTGCATACACAGGGACCTGAATGAGGGAATCCCCCTTTTTAGTTGTATTAAAATGTTTGAATACATTGTAAGCATGGAATCTAATCAGTAAGGAGCAAGAGGTTTCTAACTACCCTATATAATCTCCATCAGCTTCCCCTCAAGTCACCTCCGATAAACATGCAATAAATAAACAGTAAGCAAACACAATATGTAAACCCAAACAACCATACCACCTAAGTAAAAATTGTGAGTTTGCTATACAAACTAAACCTCCAGACAAGTTTTCCCATCCTCCAGAAATTCTTGTGTTTCTACTAGTTAAGTATATGTAGAAACACTGATGGACCTCCCTGATCTTGTTTTGTTATTTTTGGCTCTTATTGCACACCCTTTGTCCTTTAGTTTGATTTGACTGGACTACTTCCCAACCCTCATTCAAGTTCCATTCAGGAACCCCTGTTCCAGCAGTTCACACACCTGTCTTTTACTCTGCTGGATTGGAGATGTACAGAAGATGACAGGAAGGAGGAGAAAATGGGCTAAATACCTTTAGAGGAAGATTTCATTGCTATGGGCTACTACACCCTTATCAGACTATGGTTGCTACCTATTGGGTTGTCCCTCAAAAACACTGATTTGCAACTGCATTTTAGGAACATTTCCTCTTCCAGGTTAGGAGTCTCTTCCAAATTAGAGATTAAATAAATGGAATTGGTTTAGTACTTCCTCTTCTTGCCTTTCTAAAAATGTAAAATCATTATACAGAAACACAGAAATAAAAAAGTGTAAGCTTTCTATTCAGGCAGTCTTTGAATTACCTTTTGGTTACTGGTTATAAAAACTGGAGAAAGTACTTTAAATTCTGGAACTCATTTTCCTCTTTTGTAAATGTGGAGATACTAGTACCTCCCTCATTTCAAGAATTAGTGAAATAGAAAAAACAGTTTAACTGGCAAAGTGTTTTGTACATGCTAAAAATTCAATTAATGCTACTTTCTCCTCCTCATTTCTTCTAATTCCTAATAACTACA